>NW_027397080.1:20424612-20479829 GCF_003265705.2 Callorhinus ursinus
GCGGGCGGCGCGTCGGCGCGCTCCCCGGCTCTCCCGCACAGCCGGCGGCCGGGCGCACACCCCGGCGCACACGCCGGCACACAGCGCACACGCGGGCACCCGCGCCCGCCGCCGCCGCCGCCGCCGCCGCCGCCGCCCCGGGCGGGGGCCGGCCCGTCACGGCGCCGAGCCAATCAGCACCGAGGCGGGGGTGGGGGTGGGGGACACGGAGCCGCCCCGCGGACACCGACCGGCCCCGCGGATCCCGCCGCCGCACGTGCGCACGCTCGCTCGCACTCACCCGCCCGCACCTTCGGGGGGCGGCGCGCGTCCCGCGTCCGCACGTGGACTCGGAGCCACGGCGCGCCGAGCCGCGCTCAGGACGCCCCCCGCGACGCCCGGACACGCAGAGCACCGGGGGAGTCCCCGCGTGGACACTCACGCACAGGCGAGGCGTCCTCCCGCACACTCACGCTGACACGCATGACCCTCAGACCCACGCGCCCGAAGTGCCTCGCGCGGTGACACACTCGGATGCACCCTCGCTAGTTCCCGCGGCAGAGGCTCAGAGACCAATTCAGAAGCACTTGGGGGTAAAAACTCTCTCCCCTCCCCTCCACAGCCCACTGAGTGGGCATGAAGAAGGCACCCTGAGTTTAGGGAGCGGTAGAGTGCAGTGGTGGGGAGCGCAGGCTCAGGCACCAGAAACGTACAGGATTGTAAATCCTGGCTGTGTGGCCTTGGGCATGTTTCTTAGCCTCTCTGAGCCTCAACTTCCCTATCTGTAAAACAGGAATAACCGTCTCTATGACCTAGGGTTGTCATGAGAATCCTGTTCAAGGACTCAGGTAAGGAAGGGTCCAGCATACTGCCAGGCGCACTGCCAGGTGCCCCGTAATGGCAGCCGCTCCGGATGATGGTGATGATCATTCCCTGCGTTTCCCTCCCCTGACTTCCCCCACCTCAAGTTCCATTCCCAGGAGAAGGGACCCCATCTTGGGAAGGCTACAGGCTGTGTGCAGAGAGCACGGACAGGGATGTGGGGGCTCCCTCCCGGGGCCCTGCCTACGGCCTTCAAGGTCCCTGGGCACCTGGAGGGCCAAGCTGTCCGGGAGGCAGATAAGAGACCTGCAGCTCCTAGGGGGCTGGCCCTCAAGTTGGGACTCTGCCTCTGACTTAGCTGGCACAGACCGTTGCTCAGCTCTCTCCAACTGCACTCCCAGCCCTTGAACTCACCGGGAAGAGCTGGTTGGACCCATGGCTGGAGGTTACATAGAATGATCAAGACCATTTGGGGAGGGCGTTCCAGACCCTGCTTTAGGCGCTTTATAAACTTGCTCTACTTTGAGCCTCACGCAGTCCTGCAGCAGAGGTGCAGCTAAGGAAACTGAAGTGAAGAAAGAGCATCATTCGCCTTACATCACACAGCTGGTTAAATGCTAGAGAGGAGCTCAGATCCAGATCCACTGGACTCTAAAACCCACTTCTTTCCTATGCATCTTTCTTACTTACAGAAAGGGGGGAGATAGCTCAGATTAGGAGCCCTTTGCTAGCACCAACAGCTCAGACCAACTCTCTCAAAGATGAGGTAAGCCCCCTGTTACCAGAGGCATGCAAGCAGACACTAGCTAAAGGCTGTTCAGGGATGCTGTGAAGGGGGTGGGGGTTAGAGGGAGCAGATTGGACTAGACCCGGAGAGGCAAACTCAAATGCCCACATGAGACAGGCGGGCATCCTGATGAAACCCACTAGGGGGGGTCTTCCCAGCTCTAGCTCACATCGCTGTAGGGATGGGCGCCCGATTTCTGTGCTTTCAAGAGAGGTTTTATAGCTGGAATTTTTATGTGCTATCTCCTAATATTTAAAGTTGGCAGCTAATGCAAACATTTTCATAACAATGCATGTGGGCAAGCCTGTGGTGGAGCGGCCACAGCTCCCAGGACTCTAGACCTCCCTGCAGGGCTCCTCAGGTGCAAGAGTTTGTGGCTGGCAACTCGCTCCTGGGGCACTGGGGGAGTGGGCGCGGCGGGACAGAAACCGCACACAGAGTGCAGGATGCAGTCACCAGCACTCGTGGGCATTGCCTATCCCGGCCAGGGCTCCCAGAAATATTTGTTGATGGGAGGAGGCTTTGCTGGGGGCTGGGGTTCTGCATTTCCAGGTGGAGGTGGAGCCAGCTGAGCCTGGGTTTTGTCTGTATTGCAGTCTTGTGGAGCTGGGGACTCCTTCAAGGACTCCGTAAGCATGAGGGGCGGTTCTCTGTCAGGGGTCTGCTCCATATTCCGAATGCTGTTTAGCGAAATTAGGACTGCATTTCACCGGAGTTCCGCGGGGGTAAGAGCCGCTTGCTTTCAGGCATCTCCCCGACCCGCAAAACTCCCAGGATGCCCCAGCCCTGGTGTGCCCTGTCCCGGTCTCTCCCTCCCACCCTCTCCCCTCCGCCTGTCCTGTGTCAAAAAGTAGCAACTTGCCCACCTGCCAGTGGGAAGAAAGAAGCCATTAGACCCTTCTCCTAAAGAAATGGGTGTCTCAGCAGAGCCTTTGGGAAGATGGTGCCTTCTCTCCTCTCCTGAGTGGTCAGGCAGGCAGGGCAGCAGGGGAGGGCCCCCCCACCCCGGGCAGGGACAAGCCTTCCCCAGCGTCCCTGTCACCATCAGCACGTCTCCCAGGCTAGACTCTGCATCCCTTCTCTCATCCAATCCCTGCTTTTTCCCCATTTCAAAGGCAAGGAGAGTGAGATTCGTGAGGACGGAAGGAGGGAATAGGAAGCTCTGTGAGGTGCACAGGTGGGATCTAGAATGGCTGTGGTTAGCTTGTGTCTCCTCCCCGACCGGGTTCTGAGCCTCTCAAGGGCAGCAGCCATGAAGGGTCCTGGCTGGGTGCTGCGGGAACGTTTGCTGAGTGAGCGAATGAATGAGCAGCCACCCAAGGGGCCCACGCCTCACTGGCCAAGTGCTTGAGGCCGCTGTTGCCGAAGGCCGTTTCTGGGCTGCAGGACAGCTTGCTTTCTGGAACACTGTGCAGGTGTGCTAGCCAGCCCTGCTAAGTGGGCTTGACCTCAACTCTCCGAGGGGTGAATCTGAACAGTGCTCACCTCACCTTCTCCCACCAGCAGGTGGGCCCCTTGGGACCTCACTCCAACGGAACAGGCAAGGTGGGGGGGGGGAGTGGGGAGAACTGGACCTGGCCAAGCAGGACAGCCTCCGACTCTTTCCCCCACTTCATGGCTCCTCCCCTAACCTGCGACTTCTTGATTTTTCCATCCAGGAGTGGGAAGGGAGGTTGAAGGAAGCATGACACAAGCCCCATGACATTCTCCATCTCCTGGGAGAAATACCCTCTCAGGAGTATTTCTTCTCACTTCGCCTTTCGGAGCCTCAGTTTCCCCAACTACATGAGGATGATGAGGATGTGCACCAACTCAAAGGGTTGCTATGAGGCTCACGTGAGTGAGTTGCACGCGTGCTTGGCAACCTTTCAAGAGATCTGGGGTGGGAAGGGGCTACTGTGTTTGAGAGGATGGGGCTGGCTCTGAGCAGTCCTACACCCCAAGGGAAGAACTCCGCGGGGCGCCCCTTCAGGGACAAGTGGAAGAGATGCTCTGGTGGGAGCTGGGTGGGTGTGAGTGCTCGGAGCGGGGGCAGTGGTTTGTGGCTCACCCCCACCCTAAGCCCTGCCCTGGACGTCTTGTTGCCCTAGGCTGTCTCAACCCAGACTCCTGCAGCGAAGCCCACCCCACAGTCCCTTCTCACCCTCCACTGTCAGAGGACTGGAGGGGGGCACATTCCTCACCTTTGCATATACAAACCTTGCCTTCTCCCCAGGCTGGAGGATGGAGCCCTGGGAGGTCTTAGGAAGAGCCAGAGTCCTAGCATGAGGCCCATGTTGCTTCCTTACTTAGGGCCTCAGTGTTCCCATCTGTAATGTGCCCACTGCACCTGTTTTCCTGAGTTGTAACCAGCACGGAGGGAACGTGGTGCTGGCACTCCACTGGAGATCCGACCACCGCCCCCCCAGGAACGTGCTCGCAGGCTAGAGGGGAGGTAGCCCCCCAAACATGACGGAGGAAGGAGCTCACGTTACATAGGAAAGATTCACCCGGAACGTGGGTAATGTGTTTACACTTTGTACTTTGCCTGTAGAGCTGGGGCAGGAAAGCCTAAGACAAACCTGTCAGGTAGAAATAGAGTGAGCGCCACATTTGTAATTCACATTTTTTCTAGTAGCCATATTATAAAAGTAACAAGAAATAGGCCGCATCGAACATCATAATATATTTGTTGAGTGAATGTTGCCTGCTATGCAATGTTCATTTACTAATCAATTCACTAATTCAACAACTCTGTTGTCGAGCCCGTCTGGTGCACCGTGCCAGGTGCTAGGATGAAGATGGTGAGGCCACACGGACGCGGTCCTCGTTCTCGCGGATCTTCAGCCTACCGGGGAAGCAGATAATTAACTAGGCAATTACAAAATCCCTTTCCACGTAAGGGAATATTTCAGAAACTGTAGGAAAACTTAAAATAAAATTTACGATTTAAAATATTTCAAAAAAAAAAAAAGTCCTCTTTAAGCAAAAAATACTGAACGTAATTTAGCCCTTGCTCGGTGGCTCAGAATCATGAACAAAAAATCCTTGAATATTGATGTGGGAAAGGACTTCGAGATGAGTTCGTCCCGGCCACTGGTGGTGGGACAGTGTGGGACAGAGGCGCCTGCAGGCCAACCGATGGCAGGCTGACCCACCTTGTTGACGTGACCCTGGGCTTCTCTGCTTCCCTGGTGTGACCATGCCTTCCCTGGCTTCCCGGCTGCTGGCTACCTTCTCTCCGCTGCTGGGCTCCTGCCTCTGCGTGTCCCAAAGGCCTCCTGAGCTGCTGCTTCTAAGATGGCCTGAAAAAACACGAACGCTATTAGAATAGTACATAGAGTAAGACTCGGGGGCTCTAAGCGAGGGGCTCCCCTGTTAGTGGAGACCGAGTTTAGTTATGGTGAGGTGGCGGCTCAGAGGTCTCTTCAGGTATCTCTCGCTGTTCTCAGGAGATTTGTTCTCAGGTTGGAGGGTAAATGAGGTGTTGTTATAAATACCTAAGAGCCTTATTAATGGCCGGGCATGCACAGACTAATTGCTTCCTCCTGTTTACATATAATCAATCACTTCCACAGTTTGGAGCCACGGGAAGCGGCAGAACAGGGGGTAAGGAGGACCACACTGGGCTGGGTCTCCAGATCTGGACTGCCTATTCCTCGTGCACAAGTCTTTCCTGTCCCGAGAAACCAAACCACGCCATCCCTTCGTCCCTCACTCCCCTGGCCTATGCTCTCTCCCTCCCTCCTCCCCCCTCCCAGGAAACTTCTTGAAGGAATTGTGTATTCTGCAGACTCCACGGCTTTCTCTCTCAGTCCCGCCTCAACTCTGATCACCTCCACCGGCCCTCAAACACCAGCTGCCCCAGCCCCACGCACCGTGCTTCTCCGCCCCGTGCCTGGCCTCGGCTGGCATTACCATCTACCCAGCTGCACAAGTCAGGAAACTGAACTTGGTACCTCCTTCTCCACCAGACAAGTATCTAGGACATCCCAAATCCTTTATTTTACCACCAAAACATACCTTGAATCCATCTCCTCCTCACCACCAGGCTATCAGCCTGGTCTGAGCCGCCCTCACCTCTCACCGGGGTGACTGGCTCCATGCATCTTCCCTGGGTCCCTTCAGCCACACCCCACACTGCAGCTAAAAGGCCATTCAGTGCCAAAGATCATGATCAGCTGCTGCCCCACACCTTCCACTCCCCTGAGTAGAGCCTTTCCAGAGCCTTCCACTCCTCTCTGGATAAAGAGCCAAATCCTTATCACACCTGCAAGGCCCAGTCCAGGTGGTCTGGACACTCTCCAGGCACCTGCTCTTCCCCTTCTGTACTTTCTTGGATGGTACTGTGCCCCCTCTTGCACACAGACTTTGTCCTCAGGTCCCTCTTCTGGAACATTCTCCTACCTCTGTACCCCCTGTTCATTCTCAGGGAGCCCTGCCTGAGCCCTGGCCCAGGTCAGCGCTCTCACAGAAGCTTGCCCATCTCCAGCAGCACCCCGGCTCAGTTCGGAATCCTACCGCACATACCTGATTCCTTGATTCCAGACACCGTCTTGTGAGAGCAGGGTCTTCCTCTGCTCCTCCTGGGCACCAAACCTTCAACATTCGGCGCACAGGCAGCCCTTCATAAGGGCTTTTTTGCCCCGTCCCTGGCTCCCTTTTGAGCCCTGTCCAGGCCTGGCACTAGAGCTAGATTCCCTTTGCCACTAACTGCCTATGTGACTTTAGACCAATCTTGGTACCTCTCTGGGGTGCTGCTCAGCCTGGGGCAAGGTCTCTAAGGGCTCCCAACGTCTAGGATGACATGGCCCAATATTCACTATACTTGTTAATCTTAACCACAGCCTTTTGAAGTAAGTTCTATTGTTATCTATACTTTATAAATGAGGATAATCGGGGGTGGAGGAGGTGACATATTTGTCCAAGATGCCACAGCCACTAAGTGGCAGGCTTGGGATTTGAATTCACATCTGTGTTTCCAGAGCCCATGCGTTTAGTCGTGAGGCATTGGAAGCGGGGAGAGTGGTGGGTGCTCAGAAGAGGGGAAAGTTCAGAACTTGGGGTTGGTCTCAGGGAGGGAGAAAGCAGATGCCATGTTGGCTACTGATTTGTGGGTTACCCGGTGCATGTGCTGACCCTTCCCTAAGCCCCTCAGACTTCTGGGGGAAGGTAAAGGAGCTAGTGGCCCCGAGGAGAGGCCACGCTGGGCAACCACAGGGGATAGGGCGGGGAGGTTCTGCCAAGTCTGGGGTCTGCAGGGCCCCGCACCCTTTGGGAAGGCTGGATTATGGGGCCAGGCCTGGGGCCAGGGCCAAACGGGGCCTGATCTCTCAGCTTGACCATGGGGTGGAGCAGGGACCCTCCCTATGGAGTATCAGGATGGGGCTCCTGGCAGCAGGTGGGAAAAAGTCTCTAAATGTGTTGGGAGGCAGCAAAGAGCTTGGGCTCTGGAGTCAGACCTGGTTGGGATCCCAGGCCTGACACTCGCTGTGTGCTCTGTGGTTTCGGGAAATCACTTCCCCTCTCTGAGCCTCAGGCCCCGATCTGTCAAATGGGGACACCACCACCTGCCCTCATATCATGAAGATTGAAAGGGTTCCTGGTACACAGTAGGCCCTCCTGCATCTCAGCTTCGCCCCCATTCCCCCCTCCCCCACCCCCCGCCGCCCAACCCCAAGACCTCCCTCAGGGAGCAGGAGGGATCAGCCATGGCTCATAATCAGAAAGAGGCGTATTAATATCCCTGATATTAAAAAATAACCTTATCATCATTCTGCCTTGTCGGGAGGAGATGAGCCCACATCAGCATTCTGACAGACAGGGACAACTCTCTGTGTTTGCGGGTATTTGCGGGAGAGAGAGACAGGGAAGGAGAAAGGGAGGGAGGGAGAGAGAGGGAGGGAGGGAGAGAGAGGGAGAGCTCGAGCACACAGTGTGAGAGAGCGCGAGAGCGAGCCTGGGTGACAGCGCCTTGCGGGGGCGGGCGGGCGGGGAGGCCGGGGCTGTGTGGGTGTGAGTGTACGGGCGGGTGGGTGGCGGTGGCACCTCTCCAGAGCAGAGGAATAGTTTTAGGAGGGTGACTTGGTAATACCCATTATTGAAAGTACTGAAATGCTAAGCAGCTCTAAAGATCTCTGTCTGATTTTCATTAAAGGCGCTGAGGCAGAGGGTGTGCAGGGAGGGGCAGCAGCTGCTGGGGAAGGTCTGATGACAGGAGCCAAAGCCAGGGTCATGACCACCTTTCCAGCCATCACCGCTATTACCGTCACTAGTCACCACGGCCCAGGGGGAGCCCTGGCCCTGCGTTAGGCCATCCTGGTCACTGAGCTGCCAGGTCTCTGAGCTGAACCCAGGGCTGCCACCCACTGCTCCATGTGGGCTGATCGCCCTCCCCCCGCCTCCTGGGCCCCCGTGCTCCTCTGTCGTAGGAGCAAAGAACCCCTGTCCCACCTCTGTCCCATTCCTTCCGTCCATGGTTTCTGAGGCCGGGCAATGTCGGGGCAGGGGCCAGTGGTGCTCTCCCGGAACTGCTAGTCTGACCTGGAATAGGTCATTTCCAGAGGGTGGGTGGGAACTCCGAGAAGCTAAGTAAGGGTCAAAAGGAAGGAATGCTAAACAGCATGGTGATGGTGTACATGTGGGGAGGAGGAGGGGAGTCCTTACAGGCCCAGAGAGGGCAGCTGACTTCCCCAAGGTCACACAGCCAGCAGCAAATGTGGGACCAGAACCCAATTGCCCAGCTCCTCTTCCAGTGCCTCACATGAGACCATCTCACCGTGGAGCAGCCAGAACGTGGAGAAAGAGCAGGGCTGTAGGTTTGCTCACATGTCAGCCTTGGGACGAGGCAGGGTGGGGGAGTCTCTGTCTTGCTCCCCAGCAGGGCAGGAGGAAATAGTCAGCTGGAAGGGGTCCTCATTTGTGGGGTACCCATGGTAGGCTGGATGCTTTGCAGTTCCCCTCTCTTCCAGTAACCTCACTCCAAGGTTTCAGGGGTATCATGCCTCTTACACTAGGCTCCTGGAAGGCTCAGAGGGGGAGAGCAAGCTTCCAAGGTCACCCAGCCAAGGAAGCAGGCAAACTGAGAGGTGAACCCAAGGCTATCGGACCCTCAGATCTGGGTTTGTCCCCCTTGGCCAGACAACCCCCTGGGGGCAGGTTTCTTGGGAAGGAGACAGGGTGTAACTTGGAAGCTGGAGACCCTCAGTGGCTTGGGGTCACCTAGAAGGAGCTCCCAAGGGTCTAGTTTGATTTGGAATTGTTCCCAAAGCAGATTTACTCCCTGGGATGCAAGTGGAAGGGGGGCTGAGAGCCCGGGGCTGCTGGGGGCCCAGGCTGTTTGAATTCTAGCCAGGCTGTTCCCACTCCTGGCCCAAGGTCATTTGTTCAGGGAAGAAAGCGGCTTCTCAGCCCTGCGTGCCCCGCCCTCCCTGCTCTGAGCTGGGAGCTGGGGGAGGCTGAAGGACAACGTTCCCGGTGAAAGCAGATTACCCCGCCAGTGTGAGGGGCCGGCTGGGCGGGATGGCACTGTGGTGACAGGTCCATCAGGCGCCTCTCCGAGGGGATGTTTCCTGGGGCTTCTGGTGACAGGCCCGGGCTGTGGAGGGAGTGCTGATGAGGTGGAGACAGCCTGGCCCCATGGCTTGGAGATAGGGATCCAACTCTGGCCTCTGGGCAGGGCCTCAGACTCTCTGATGCCTCCTCCGGAGAAGCCCGGGGAATCACCCAGTCACCGGCCCGGTCCCGGCTCTGGACGGTCCATTGCATCTGTCCCCTCTTCAGCTCCACCCCCTCCCCCTCTCCTGGCGTCGGCCTCCCTGCCTCCAGGTGCCCCACCTCCAGCCCAGCTCCCATGCACAGCCAGGGGAATCTTTCTGAACGGCCACATGCCCCTGCTTACCGTGTGCAGCGAGCCCACTGCCCCAGGAGAAGGCTCAGCTCCTTGGCCTGCAAAGCCAAGCCCTTCGTGGTGTGGCTTCTGCTTCTCTCTGGGGCTACATCTCATACCCTTCTCTCTCTTCCAGGCCCTTGCATGTGGCACCCCGCCGCACCCTGCCGCCTCCCCATGGGGCCTAACCTCTCCTCCCACAAGTCTCAGCTCGGACTCACCTCCTCGAGGCCTTCCTTGAACAGAAGCCCCGCAGTCTGGCTTAGGGCCCCCCAGGTCCCCGGCACTTACCCCTTTGTCATCCTCCCCGTCCTGACGTGTGGCTGCGGTAGGCTCTCACGGGTGCGGGGCATGTGCTGAGCACCCACATTGCTTCATTCCCTCCTGGCTCTGACCAGAGCGTGGTAAATGCCCATGTGGCCATCTCACCCAGCAAACTGGGGCGCCTTATGTTTACCCACTTTATAAAGGGGGGGAGTGATTGCTCGAAGGCACCAGCAGGTAAGTGGCTGAAGTGAGCCAAGAATTCCAGGATCCCTACTGTCCACACTTGATGCCACATCCCACCCCTGGTATTTCCACCTCTGTGGGGGGCGGTGGTGTTCCCCTGTTCTGGCTGAAGATCAGCCCTGTTCAGCCAGACTCTGGCAGGGACCAGCACACACCCCCAACCCCCCGCTGCCGGCAGCTCTGGGCCTCTGAGCAGCTTCCCACGGAGGGTGGGGATGGGGGGGGTGGGCAGGGGCAGGGAGGAGCCGAGGCTCCCAGGGCAGCTGGGAATCTACAGCGTCTCCACTCTGGCTCTCCTGGCCCCATTTCTGCAGCCCCTCAGCAGATCCTGGAGGTCCTGACCTCGCTCAGGTGTGACCCCTGGGCTTCCGTCCGGATCCTGCCTCCCGCATGCGATCCTATCCCCACATTTCAGACTGGCCTCTCAGCCCTACCTCCCTCCAGCTCCCGCGCTCTCTGTGCTGGCTGGCGGGGGAGGATAAGCATTTCCGACCCTGGAGCCTGCCAGAAGCCCTGCCCCCAGGCCCTCGGTCTGGCCTTGGGCTTGTTCTGTCAGCCTATCCCCCCACCAGAGCTTTGAACCCCAACGTGGCGCTTAGTGCTCTGGCCCTACCTCCTCTCCCCACCGCTGCTGAGGGGCTGGGTTGGGGCTTGCTGGGGATGATGGAGTCGTCTCAGAAGGAAGAAGCTGAAGATGTAAACGAGCCCATGAAATCCCCGATGACAGCCGTGACCACTGTGGCTCCAGCCATTAAGCATGGAGCTTTAGCGGCCCCTGAAATACACCTGGGGCACTTGTCAGCAGCTCCTGCTCATCACACAGGCGGGCTGGGCACACACGGGCACACGCGTGCGTGCACACACCGGCTCAGGGAGCACCGCGGAGGGGGGGCTAGGGGACCCTGCGGGATGGTCCCAATAGTCCCCTTGGCCTAAGGATGGGGAACCGGGGCCTCAGGATGGAGGCCCTAGCCTGCGTCCCTCATGGCCGCCTCCTCTTTCGGATGGCGCTTTGTGTTTGCACAGTGCTCGCGCTCCCCTGCATCCTGCCCGGAGGCCTTGCTGTGGGTCAGACGCTGTTTAATAGCCATGCCCTTTCCTGCCCCACGGCGCGGGCTCCGAACACGCAGCGCGGTGCCCGGCCCGCAGCAGGCTCGGGACAGAGGCGCCGATGGGAGACAGGCAGTTAGTTGCATCAACCCTCGAGGAGGATTCCTGAGAACCTGGCGCTTTGAGGCCCACGCGGCTGAGTCGAAAGGCCCTGCCTGGGGAGTCTGGGCCCTGAGTTCTGGCCTCACCACTCACTCCTGTGTGACCAAGGCCTCCCCCTGTTGGACCTTAGTTCCTTATCTGAAAAGTCCCTGGCCTGCCCTGGTCATCTGTCATCCGGGCCTGTGGCTCGGGCAGCCTGGCCAGTGATGGCGGCCTGGGTGCGGGGGCAGCTCAGAGCCCGCTGGGCAGTCGGGGCTGAGGAGGCTCCGTGAGGGGGGCTTCCTCCATGGGCAAGCATGTGTCTTCCCACGGCACTTAGCAAAGGCATGTGGAATATACTCAGGGTGGGTTGGTTGGGCTGAATGTAGCCACCAAGTCCCGTGAGAGTGAATTTTCAGGGAGCACTGGGCAATCTCTTCCGAGTCAATTCCCCACCAAGGGTCCTGTGTCCTGGTTATTGCTTTCCTCTCCAGGTGAGGGTCTCACCACCCCCACATCCCCACTCGGGGCAACAGTTACTCTGAACCTCCAGTCGCCCCGCCCCGCCACCTGCTGTGCTCCCTCGGCTGGGACGCTCCTCTTCCCTTGCCCTGTCCCTTTGCCCGGGGAACTCAGCCTCGGCCTACTCAAACTTCTGGTCTCCAGAAAGCCTCCTCCGGCTCCCCACATCTGGGTGAGGCGTGTCTTCATGCCGCTCAGCCTTCTAAACTTCTGCCATCACAGAATGTATCACAGTGACAAGTCCTTGCTGGGCCCTACTTCTCCTCTCCGGGCACCTGGGGGCGTGAGGGAGCCAGGGTGGTGTCTCCCCCAAGACTGGCCCAGCGCATGTGGGCATGGACATGGACTTGCTGGAGGAATGGATGACCCAAGAGCAGCTCAGGGTGGCAGACCCTGGCGTATACTCCTGTGGCCCCCACTGGCTCCCACCTCAGGACGGTGGCACCCACCTGGCTCTGCAGGCACCTGCGGGCCTGCCACACGGGGCCAGTTCTGCCAAGACGCCTTCCGTGGGCTGCGTGTTCTGGAAAGCCCAGGGCTTCAGGCAGGCTCAGCTGGGGCACCGTCCTTCTTATGTGCCAGTGCAAAAAAGCAGGCCGCTCTCTCCCGGGGAACCGTTCCCTTCCTGGGCAGGCCCCTCTCTCCCACCCACGAGGGCCTCAGGGCCCAATCTTCCATCTGACTCAGTTACTTTCCACCTTTCCAGGGGTCGCCTGTCATAGATACAGGAAGCAAGGTGCCAAGAACATTTATTTGAACAGAAAACTCCCTATCCTTGCCTGGTGGTAGCTTGTAATAAGACCAAATTGCAAGGGATTATCTGCGGTGGAAAAAGTCAGGCTGGTGAGGGACAGGTCATGGTGGGAAAGCAGGGAGGCCCTTCTGGAAGGTTCGATGACTCTAGGCAGGCCGAGGGAATGGTGATGGGCTCTCGATCGGCAGGCCGTGTCCGACAGAAGGGCAGGCAGAGGGTTGCCAGGGGAAATTTAAGAGCAGGCAGGTGGCAAGGGGCAGGCTCAGGACAGAAGTCCAGACCCTGGGGTTGGGCACATTGAAGGGTGCCGGTTGTGGGGGGGGATGCGGTGGGGGGGGCAGTCAGTAGGGAGGAGGTGTGAGCAAGCTACTTAACCTCTCTGGCCCCATTTCCTCATCTGTAAAATGGGGATACTAGTAGCTACCCCACGGGTAGTCGTGAGGATGAAATGGGCTTTCCTAGACACAGCTTAGAGCAACGCCTGGTGTGTGAGCCGCTGCGGGTCCGTGATGGCGGTTGCCGATCCCCCTCGGGGCTGCTGTTACGTTAGGGGAATGGTGGTCATTTCCTGCGCAGCAACGGCTGCAGGCGCCACTCATGTCATAGCTCGCTTCGCTCCCGGCACGCTGTGTGTGCAAAAACTCTCATCCCGGCTTGCAGAGGAGGCCCAGAGCCATGGTCCCTTGCCCCGGTCACAAAGCTAGGCAGCGGCGGAGAGCCAAGGAGAGCCAAGGAGAGACCCAAAGCCGTCTGTGGAGAGCCCACACTCAGCCCTCTCCCCAGGGCCTGGGGCTCTCTGCCCAGGGCTCCTTCCTGATCCTTGGCCCCTGGTTTCCAGATTCCCACGGTTCGGTGGTGCCCCGGGGAGAGGTGGGGGGACCGGTGAGGCTGGTGGCTGACCCAGTACCGTGCTCTGAGGAGGGCCCCCGAGGGTGACCCCTGGAGGCTGGCCGTGTGGGGAACCTACTCCCGGTCCCTGGCATGGTGGCCCTGCCCAAACCCTCTGGCCACCCTCTCATTTCCAACAGGGACTCTTTAAAGAGCAATGACCAGCCTGCTAGGGGACTTCAAAGATAGTGTTTGATGAGTTTTAGCAGCTTCAGCAAAACTCTAATTTGAATTTCAGGCGCTGGTGTGTGATTTCCTTGGTGACAGCTCCGAGGGATGCTCGGCTCGGCTGCCATCCAGTGGGGCCTCTGCTGGCTGCCGCCGCCTGCCTCCCCGAGGAGGAGAGACGGCAGGCTGAGAGGAGCCGGGGCCCTGCTGAAGCTCAGGGAGGAGAGGCACACGCCAGTGACAGGGAGAGGGCCGGCGAGGGAGGGGACCGGGGAGCAGAGACAGGAGCCGAGAGAAGCAGAGGGCTGGAGAGGAGGGAAAGGGAGTCTGGACAGGGGTGAGGCTGGGGGCTGGGAGGAGGAGAGCCACAGAGAACAACAGAGGCAGGAGGTGGGGAGATAGAACCCAGAGGGGAAGAGGCGAGAGAAGGGGGAGAGAGAGACAGACTGACGGCCAAAGTCCAGACTGAAGGAGTGAGCAAGAGAGACCTTGACCCATAGTGGAGCCCCAGCAGAGGCTGGGGATGGAGACCCAGGACGACGGGGGGGGGGGGGGGGGGGGGGGGGGGGGTGGGCGAGGCGTGAGGAGACCCCGGGAAGGACGCCGTGGCCAACTCGAATTTCCTAAGCGAGCTCCGCGCCAGGCCCGCGGGCAGGGCCGGGGCTCCAGGGGGAACTAGACAGACAGGGTTGGGGGCACCGGGAGGCAGAAGAGGAGAGTCCTGTCTCCCAGCCCCTCCCCTCCCACAGCCTCTCCCCGCTCAGCTGACGCTACTGTTCCAGGGGTGAGGGGTTAAGCCCTGTGTCTCCCACAGGGGCTGCTCGGAACCGCCTTCCATCCCAGCCTGGGCCCTGCAACGGGGACCTTTGGGGCCCAACCCCAGGGCTGTGTGCAGAATGGGCCTCATTTCCACGGAGCCAGCCCCACGCGTGTGCACGCACACATAGGCACATACACATGCGGGCACACCCCATACAACCCCCCCCCCACACACACACACACGGAGCACTGGGAAGGAGAGAGGAAAGGGAGATACAGAAGGAAAGAGGGATCCAGGAGCAAAGGAAAGGTCACTCTGTCTCTGAGCTGCATGCAGTTTCCTCCTCTGCAGAAACTCGGGAGAGAATTGCTCACACCCCAGGGGGCCTGGGGAGGGCGAGATGAGATCGCTCATGCACAGGGTTCAGTCCCACGCTGGCTCAGGTGACTCTCAGCTGAAGGGACACCCAACCAAACATATGGGCCCTGGCTTCCGAGGTCTCTTTTCCCAACGTGTGGTCTTCCTGGGGAAAGAGGAAGGCAGTGCCCATCACCCCTCCTTCTTCTCCAAGGTGAGCAGGGAGGTGAGGAGGCGAGGAGGCAGGGAGGAGGGGAGGGGAGCCTTACGGGCAGCTCATACTTTCAAGGCCACGCAGGTGTCCAGCTTCAGAGCCCCTGTGACTGCAGTCCAGGAGGGCACTCGGCCGGGTGGGGAGGGACCAGGAGGGACAGGCAGCCCCCAGTCCCCCACAGTGCTCCTGGGTGCATGGGAGTGAAGGTGGCAGGCAGGACAAGATGTAAGTTCCTGCCCAGCACCGCCCAGTCCCACTGCGCTGGCAGCCACTGGCCATCAAGCCCTTGAAATGTGGGGACCCTGAACTAAAATGACTCTGTGTGAAAAAAATCTAAAATATCTCATGAGTATTTTTATATTAATCACGTGTTAAAATGAAAATAATTTGGATGCATTGGTTAAATAAAATATATGACCTTAATCTCACCTGTTCCTCTTTACTCTTTTAATGTGGCTATTGGAAAATTTAAAATTCCATGTGGCTCCTATTACCTGTCTGTGGGACTGCACTGTTCTAGAACATCTAGACCTCCAAGACTCCGAGCCTCCAGGAGGAGGAGGAGACTGAGGCCCAGAAGGAACGGGTCTTGCTCCAGGTCACACAGCTGGGAAGGGGCATCTGGAAGATGCATACTTAGCAATCGGGAGCAGAGCTGGGGAGACAAACACTGGTCTCTGGTGTTAGCGGGCTACCAGCTCATCAGCAGGGAGCGAGAAGGCATAGGTCTCGACGGTTCCAACAGCTGCAAGGAGGTTGAGGAGCTTGGACAGGCTCCTACCTGGGGTGGCGCAGGATCCCCACACAGGCTCCTCCCCAAGGACAGAGGCCAGAGAGCCACTGCCTCCGGGGAGGAGTGTGCTCGTTTACAAAGGCGGCGGGGGGAGAAGGCGTAGCTGAACGGTGGGCAGTTATGAAGGCTTCATAAAAGGCAGAATGGGAGCCCTGAGAACATGACCTGTTCCTGGACGAAGACCCTCAGGGGGACCCGGCAGAGGGCTGTGTGAAGAACAAAGCCAGCGTCCTCAGCCGAAGCTGGCTGG
The DNA here is from genome assembly GCF_003265705.2 of Callorhinus ursinus. NCBI lineage: Eukaryota > Metazoa > Chordata > Mammalia > Carnivora > Otariidae > Callorhinus > Callorhinus ursinus. The sequence goes on from NW_027397080.1 coordinate 20,440,475, forward strand.
GTGACCCCGGGCCAGGCCGTGAGCCTCTCTGGGTGCCAGCTTCCTCGTTTGCCGCCTGGCGTCTGTAAGTGCAGGCTTTGGAACCCAACGAACCCGGCCACCGGCTCTGCCACTTACCAATGACCCTGAGCCGGTCACTTCAGCTCTCTGGGGGCCCATTCTTCATCTGAAAGTGTGCCTAACTCCTAGCTCAAAGGATCGCTGGGAAGATGGGCAGATGACAGCCGGGCAGCGCTCAGCCCCCGCCGGCACACGGCAAGTACCCGTTGGCTCGGTGAACAGCGGCGGGGCACCTGCGCTGGGAATCCAGCAGAGAGCAAGGCAGGCCAGGTCCCCCCACCGGCAGCGCATCTGCTGTAGGTGAGGAGAGAGACCCAGGGGTATTATGAAAGCTTAGGTCGCGATAAGTGCTATCAGAAAACCGAAGGAGGGCGGAAGGCAGACAGTGGCTCGGAACGGCTCTCGGCAGTGTGGACAGGGACCCCCACCTCCCTGTCCCCCCAACTCCAGGGGGGCTCTCCCAGCACAGCTGAGAGGCTCTAACACGGGACTTCCAGGGTTCCGTCCCAGTTCCACCGGCCAGCAGCTGTGTGACTTTGGGCAAGTTCCTTTCCTTCCCCAAGACCCCATTTCTTCACCTGTATATTGGGGATAGGAACACCACCGAGGCTGCACCTGCTCCTGGTGAGGGCCCCTCGGGCAGTCCACCCACTGAGGCCCCCTCTGGCCAGGCCTGCGCGGGCGAGCAGGGCAGCCGCGGCAACAGTCCCAGGATCGGGGAAAGGAGAAGGGGCGGCAGAGCACGGAGGACGACAGATGGCAGTACTCCGGCCTCGGTCTGGGGAGCAGGGAGCCGCTCCTCCTTCCCGCCCCAGAAGTGGGGCTGGGCACACGGTGTGCGGCAGGGGCTTCGGGCAGTTTGGGAACCGGAGTGAAGTATGAGGGAGTGGGGAGCGATGAGGGGGCTGGCAGAGAGGAGAGGCCGGCCGCGGTCGGCTCTGCGAGGGCCCTGCCTGGCTGACTTCATCCTGGGTGCTGTGGCGGGTGGAGCCAGGGCACGACCAAGTCAGATCCCTCTGACAGTCGAAAGGACTGTGAAGACAGCTTTCGGGCCCCTCCCGTTTCCGGCTCCGGGTCTCCAGGGCCCCCAGGGCCCCCGGCTGTCGCCCTCCCACCTCTTCAGTACGCCCTGTACTGGGAAATGAGAGATTGTGGCTCTCAGATGGACAGCCAGAGCCGCCCACGGGAAAGCTGAGCACAGAGCAGCTGTTGGGGCTGGGCATCCGCCTCCCTAAACCCAGCCCTACCTGTGTCTTCTCACCCCACCCATGTCTGCTTTCAGCCAGTGGGTTCAAACCCTAGCTCCCCCCCTTACTCCCCGCATGGTCTTGGGCAAATGACTAACTCTGTGCCTCAGTCCCTCACCTATAAAATGGGGAGGAACCTTCTCGTTGTGTGTGTGTGTTTGTAAGCTCACATATCTAGAAGCCATGACCGATGGCTTCTGTGTGCCTCCCTCTGTCCAGCACCCGTGTGAAGTAGGTAGGGGAAGAGACTGTGCTTATCTCCCATTTGAGAGACAGGGAAGCCGAGACTGAAGGGAGGCAGTCTGTCCAAGGACAGTCACTCAGCACATTGGGGGCACACATGGGACCAGGACTCAGGTCCTATTTTGGCAACTGGTCTAGAACTCTTTCCACTCTATCAGGTATCATCAAAAGCAGTATCTCAGGTTGAGGGATGAAGCTCTTATTCGGGGATTCCAAGCAATTCCCAGTAGCACAATGCTACTCTGAGCTGAGGACACGACAGAAGGATATTCTCAGTCTCCCTCAAACCCATTCTGTACCCCCATCTACCCAAAGGAATCATTCTACATAGGCATCTGCATTCTCTGCCCCTAGATAGGGAGCTGGGATCCAACGCAGCAGCCTTGCCCAGAATTGTCTATGCAAATTGCTGAAGTCCTGCTTGGCCTAGTCTCTGGAACCTTCCTGATGCTAGGGCCCCACCTCCACCCCCTGCCCCTGGCATGGCTCTTGTCGTTGGTATAATGATTGTCTATTTTCCTGTCTGCCCTTCACTAGATTGTGGGCTTGACGGCAGTGTCCCTTACTTAGCTCGGTCCCCTCTGTCCCCAGCACCAGAACTGAGCCCTCTATTAATGTGTGGTCAAATGAGTATGTGCTCTAAGCCCTCACCCTCCTCTCCTTCCCTTAACCTAGTGCTTCTTATGCTTTTATTTCAGGATTGCTCCCCATGGAGTCTTGTAAGACATTTTCTCCCCTCATCTCCAACCCTATGAAATTCTAGTACAGATATACTATCAGTGTATGTACTATACACGTAGAGAGTATGATTGTCACCCTCCAACAGCCGATTATCATCCCCCGGAGAATGCAAGCCTTAACCCAAGTACTTGTGCGTCCTGTGGACCACAAATCACCCTTGCTAGGTTGACTTAATTGCTTCACCACAGTTAATCACTTCTTGATGGAACATGAAGAGAGCAACAGTGATGTCAGGGCACACGTGCTGTTCAGATGGGTGTCCTGGGAGCAGGAAGCTCTGCCCAAACTGTGGGGACCCAGCTCAGAGGGGGGCAAGGGCAAGCTGGCCTCACTGGGCTTATAGGAGGTCTCAGTTGGTGAGGCTCTTAAAGATTGTCTGGTCCAAATTAATTTTACTGATGGAGAGATTGAGGCCAAAGAATGCATGTGGAGGCATGGGGGTTAGAGAATTTGTAACCAGATTGTGAGTCTGTTGAGGGGAGGCCTGTCTTACTCGTTCCTGAATCCCACCCACCCCTCCCCCCACCCGGCACCTGACATTGTGTCTGACCAGAGTTAGATATGCAGGGCGTGGCGGATGGATGGATGGATGGATGGATGGATGGATGGACAAAGGAAGAGCAGACTGATGCCCAGTCTTTTCCCCACACTAAGGAAGTGGAGTCCAACCTTCACCTCAGGTCTCTAGAAAGCTCTGGTGATGCCAGGTGCCAGGTGAGCCTCAGAAAACAAAATAGGAATGCTGGACACAGTGGTTTCTAACGCCCTTGACTGCAGACTCACACTTCCACTGCCTACCCTACACCTCTACTTGGGCATTTAATAGACATCTCAAACCTAGCAAGCCCCAAAGTCAACTCCTTGTCTTCCCTCCAAGACTCGCCTTCCTGTGTCTCTCCCCATCAAAGCACATAGCTAACTTCAGACCAAAAATCTTGGGGATCACCCTTGGCTCCTCTGTCTCCCCCTCAGATCCCACATCCGGTCCATCAGCAGATTCTATTGGCTCTACTTTCGGCATCGGACCACGCCTCACCACCACCCCAGTACAAGCCATCATCCCTTTCCCTTGTTTGGCTAACAAATGAGCCACTCAGAAACTGACTTTGGTCACAGTCTCATTTTCATTTTAAAATTTTCACAGCAATTCTGCTGTGATGAGATATGACAATAGCCCTTAAGTAATCCCCTAGCATTCACCCTTCACCCCATATTTATTCTCTACCTGTAGCTGCAGCACCATACCTAAAATCTGCCAGTGGCTGGATCCATAATGTGACCTCAAAGGTCCTACATCCTCTGGACCCTGATTTTTTCCCCTAGCTTTCTCTCCCACTACTCTCTCCCTTGCCTACTCTGCTCTGGCCACATGGCCTCTTCAGTATTCCTCAAACAGGCCATGTGAACTCCTGCCTCAGGGCCCTTGCACTGGCTGTTCTCTCTGCTGAGGGGGTGGGGGTCGCTCCCCTGGACACTCAGACAGTCAATCCCTCAAGCCATCAGGTCTTTGCTGAAGTCATTTGCTAAGCGAGGACTTTCCTGGCCACTTCACCTGAAACTACATCATTGCGACATTGCCAATGTTCTCCTTGACACTCAGCATTATCTAGCATTCTACATACTTTACTTATGGTCTGTCTCCCATACTAAAATATGAGAGCAGGGATCTTATTCTGTTCCATTCATTGTGGTGTCTCTAGAGCCCAGAACACGGTCTAGCCCTTAGTAAGTGCTGGATCGATACCTGTCGAGTGAATGAATGAATGAATGAATTCTGGTCTGGGGATGTGGGAGGGGTATGGCAGGGGCCATGCCTGGCCCAGGAAGCCTTAGTCATGGCATGATCTTTGTTCTTTGGCCTTTCCATGTGCCCTTTGTACTCAGTCACTCAGCAGAGGCCCAGGGCTCTGTGGAGGGTTAAGACATGAACACAGACAAATACCGTATAATCCCACCTCTGTGAGGAACCCTGATGGATGCATAGAGAGCGGGAGTAGAGTGGTTTCCAGGGCCTGGGAGAAGGGGGGGATGGGAGTGATACTAACAGATTTGGGGCTTCTTTCAGGGGTGATGAACATGTTTAGTGGGTAGAGTTTCGGTATGAAATGATGAGAAAGTTCTGGAGATGGATGGTGGTGATGGTTGCACAACAGTGTGAACGTACTCAATGCCATGGAAATTTACACTTAAAAATGGCTAAAATGGAAAATTGTTTTGTTATGTATATTTTACCACAAAAAAAGGCAAAAAAAAAAAAAAGAAAAGAAAAAGAACAGAGATTACCACATGCTCAGTATTGTAGGTCACACAAGGTAACACAAGAGAAGTCCAGAAGACGCTTTGGCTGGCGTGACTGGGGGCAACTTTCTGGAGTGGGCGGGTGATATTTGGGATGGGCCTTGAAGGACACAGAGAAGGTGGGCAGGAGAAGTCTGGCAGAGGACGTGGCTAGGTTGGGGGAAGAGGAAGGCCAGGAGCTAAGTTTGGCCCTGTGTACGTGTGCTTGGCTGGGGTACATGTGGCCCCATGCCGGGAACCTTGAAGCCCTGTCACGTCCCCCTGCCAGCCTGGGTCTGAGCCCCCAGGAAGGCTTGTAGGGGGAGCTTCTGACCAGGGAATAGGGGCCAGCTCATGGTATCCAGGGGATCCTTTCTCCTCAGGCCTGCCAAGTGGAGGGTGAGGGCACCCCCACAAAGCCAGGGTTCCGGGCTTGTTCACCGGCCAGGTAGGCCTGACCGGGATGACTCGGGGCACAGAAACCCTGGGCCTCAGGCCTCGACTCTCCCTGTTAGTGCTGAGGCCACAGCGTCAGCAGTCAGGGTAGAGCAAGCCGGAACTCCCTCCTCGTTGTTGCCCTGAGGCCGCCACAGTCCAGACTACAAAGCAGGGCCTCCCCCTGCAACGGCTGCTCTTTCTAGATTCAGGCCCAGGGAAGCGAGGAATAACCACTCCAGAGCCCCCTCTGTGCCCGGCACCACATGTTATTTTACAATCCCGAGGGGGAGGCAAGGACTGTCCCCCTCCCCATTTCACAGGGAAGGAAAAGAGAGCTCAGCGAGGCCAAGCGGCCTGCCCGAAGCCAGAACACTCAGGTTGGCACCTGACCCTCCGACTCCCGGGCCGTGGGGCTACCGCGAGCTCTAGGCTTGCTTCAGACGGGGGCTCGCGGGGAGGGCAGAGCCACTGTCCCTGTGTCCCCCTGTCCTCCGGGGCCAGCCCCTCCCCCCAGCTCTGGAGCGCTTCCCTCTTCCAGCCCAGATGCTTCTGTCACGGGTCCCTGCCCCTCCTCCCAGCTGTGCCGGGGGCGGGCACAGTCCCCTCAGCCTCACTAAGTGACGGCAGGCAGGCCTGTACTGCACAGAAGCTGCCGCGGGAGGCTCTTTGGTGCCCTTCTCCGCACCGGGGCCAGCATTTTGGCCCAAAGAGGACGTGTTTCCGCTCCCACTTGAGGTACAGCTGGGGTGCTGCGCTGCCAAGGGCCCTTACTGCATGCTTACTGGGCGGCAGCCCCAGCCCAGGCTCAGTGTGCGCGGCTCTCTGCAGGGCCACCGCCACCGCTGACGAGGAAACCGAGGCTCAGCGACAAGTCACACCGCGTGACAGTGGCAGAGCTGGGCCCAGAACCCTGACTTCTCCACGACCAGGGCTATGTAGGGGATCACAGACCGCTGGAGAGGGGCCCTTAGAGGTTGTCCAATCCAGTCACTGGGCAGGGGCTGCTGGAAAGACTCGTGCAATGTCATGCGCGGCTCGTGGGTGACAACGCATTTAGCTTTCCCAGGGCTTCCGTTACAAATGTGCTGATGCGTTGCCACAAATCTTGTTAGTTCCAAGATAAACAAAAGTCGCGTGTAAATTTATGGTATGCTTTAAAAAAATGTGCTTGAGGCAAGTACCTCCTAGTACACTAGTCATCAGAATGCCACAGACACAGAAGGTGAGCCTGCCCTGGGCGCACGATGGGCCCCAGCCGTTCACTCTATGTGGACAAGGTTGGCCCCCGGGGCAGCATGCTCGGTGTAATGGTGTCCTCTTCAAAGATGGGGAAGGGAGAGGGTTTCCTGGCTGCCCTGTGGCACCTTCTGTTTCAGGTTAGCTCTGGTCTGGAGCTGGTGACAAACGGGGGCAAGAACTAGGTATTTCACCAGTGAGACCCTTCTAGCAAATGCTGAGTCATCTTGGACAAGTTCCTCAACCCTGTTGAACTCTGATGTACTCACCCGTAAAATGGGCTAAAAGGAATGTCACTGTAGAGTTCCAGCATCCATTGTGGAGTTGGAGCCCCTGGTGTGGACGACGATGAAGATGAAGACAGAGGAGGCACAGGACGGGGCTAGTGCTCGCCACAGGAGCATCACGCGAGGGCTAGCCTTAGTGAACGAGAGCAGGCACTCTTGACCTTGCAGCAGCCGTTTACTGCTCAAGTGCCTGTCCCCCCTGGCACCAGGCACCCGTGGAAATGTCACAGGCTTTGGGGACAGGGTTGGGCCTGAATCTGGGTTTGGCCACTCCCCGTAGGACTCTCACCCAGCAGGATAGCCATCAGCCACAGGTGACTATTTAAATTAAAATTTAAAATTCAGTTTCTCAGGTACACTAGCCACATTTCAGGTGCTCAAAGCCACATCTGACTAGTGATTCCTACATCAGACAGTGCAGAACAGACCATTTCTCTCACCACAGAGAATCCTACCGGGACTGGGCAGCACTCGTCTGGTGACCCGGATGGAGATGTGATGCCCGCATTGGGGATGATGCACACAGCCTGGCCCGAGGCTGAGGCCAACAAAAGGGAGGGCTCAGCCCACCCCTGCCACGAGGACTCTGGCTGAGCCCAGCGTCCCCTTACTCACCGGGCCTAAGTAGTGCTTTTTCTTGCAAAGTGGATGTAATGCTGGGTCCAGCTGCTCTGATTGCAGTTCTGCTACCGACTGACTGGGTGACCAAGTGATGTCGCCTCCTGGAACCTCAATTTCTTCATTAGCAAAATGATAATTTATGTTCTTTTAGCCTCAGAGCATTGCTGCCAGAGTCAAGCGAGTAAATGATTCAAAGTGCTCTGAAATATGGGGACCATGGTGACAAAAGGATAGCACGGTAGAGTGGCAAGAGCCTACAGCTGGTGTCAGACAACTGGACTGCAATACTTCCTCTCACTAGCTGAGGACCCTTACGGTCGCCTCTGAATTCCTTCACTGTAAAAGGGGTAATAATGAAGATACCTAAACTTTCACATTGCTGTGAGGCTCAGTAATGACTTGAAAATAGCCCAAGAGTAAGTAGGCATTATGGGACTACCGTTGCCCGTACTAAAAAGAGGGAGGCCAAGCTGGGCCAAGCGTTTTGTCACCTTGTCTCCTCTGTCTCTTGCCTGCCTGAGAGCCCTCCTGCTCCGAGCCAGCACACCAGGTTGGAGCAGAAATGGAGGCACCAGATGGACCAAGACAATCCGTTCTGCTGATGCCACAACAAGACGCCAACTCCACTGGGGCCACACGGCCAGGACCTCAGGGTGTGGTCGGATCCAAGAAGGCAGCCTGCATCTGTGGCACGCGCCTTGGGCTGCAGGACCTTGCTCTAGGTGGTGCTGCGGTACAGTAGGATGCAGCCTAGGGAGCACGACTCCTCGGCATCCTCCGACCCCAGCGCTGCCCCCGGTTTTGCCAGGGAAATGGGGCACAAAGAGGCGGCTGAGGAGGTCCTGCTCTCCTGGGACTCTGTCCAGCTTGGTCTGTTTTTCATCTGCCTCCCCCACCCAGAAACCTCCCTTATCTGAGCTTCAGAGGTACCCATGGGGTCTCTGCACTGGGGCAGGGACCACCCCAGAGCTCTGGGCCCCCTTTTGGCATGAGTGGTATTTTCTATTGAGCACTTGCTACATGCCATGACCTACACCAAGGTCTCATATGCATTTACCTTTATTTTTTTTCCATATGCATTACCTTTAATCTCCACAATTACTGTGAGAGTTTTTATTACCTCCATTTACAGACAAAAAAAGAATCAAGGTAAAGAGAAGCTTAATGTACCCAAAGTCACACATCTAACAAGGGACAGGGCAGGGATTTGAATTCGGATCTGAATCCCTCGAAAGGGTGGCTCTGAACCACTGCATTTCATCTTGGCTTCTAATCAGATCCTCTCCAATAATGTGGCTGCTGTCTAGAAAACATTTTCCTTTTAGGAGGCCAGGACTGGGGGAGAGGTGGGGAAGTCAGAGAGGCTAAGATACTCTCCAGAGCTGTGTGCATGGAGGAACCACCCTTGCACACTCGCACCAGGCTGTGTGGGCCTCCGCTGGTCCTGCGGGGGCTCAGGCAGCTCCAGTGGCTCTCCTTCTGCTCTCCAGGGAAGAGTATGGACTGAGGACTGGTGAACAAACCATCTAGTCCTGAAGCCAAGGCAAAAGGACATGACTTGCTGCTCCAGGACACCACATCTCTAGCAGATAGAAGCAGAGGTTTAGGTCTGACTGGCTGTCTCAGGCAGGATGGAGAAGGGCAAGGACAGAGCAGGCCGGGAGCCTTGCTAGGTCCTGTGACAACAGTCCAGGCATGACAGACCAGGCTGCTAAGGACTGGGAACCACCGTTGACTAGATCTTTTCTAGCTGACTAGGTATTAAGCAAGAACTGCTGGGATGCAGCATGGTGTTTAAGAGCAAGCTCTGGAGTCAGACTGCTCGTGTTCAAATTGCAGCTCCCTGGCTCTGTCACTCATCACGTGACTTCCCTGCTGTGGGTCTCCTCGTCTGTAACCCAGGAGAACAACAGCTGCGTCACGGTGCCGGTGAAGGAAGAACTACACAAGGATCTCTGCCCCATGTGCTACATACACTAAGCACCTAACAGACATTACTTATTATGAGACTTTCTAAAAAATATTAATCATCACGATGAAAAAGACAACCAAAAAAAAAAAAAAAAAGAGAGAGAGAGCAAGCGAGCAAGAAACACAGCATTTATAGGTACTTCAGGTGTTGGTCTGGACCTGCATGGATGTTTTTGGTTCTTATTTCTCATAAATAATCTTTGCCTGGCCAACAAGATGATCAGTCCCTGGAAGCAGGAACCACACCCATCTCAGCCCAGCACAACCCAACCTCTACAGCATCTAGCACGGGACTGGGCACACAACAGGACCTCAGAGACTCCAGAACTTCGGGGACAACAGACCTGGGCAATCAGAACCTGACGTGCCTGGCTCACTGTGTGTGTGTGTGTGTGTGTGTGTGTGTGTTAACAGGATGACGCACAGCACTTGCCCTTGAAGGGGTCACAGTTTAGTGAAGGAGGATCTTAAGTCACCCTGTGACAATCTAAGAATCCTATGCTCCCCAACCCACACTGGCTCCTGCCTGACATCTCTCACCCCGTCATGCGTGTGCGCACAGCTACCCTGTTCCTTATTTTACCTCAGGTCCCCAGGCTCACAGGCAGGGCTAGCCCTGGCCTCTCTGCGTGTGCTGGCTTTGCTCTGGACCCTGTGTGGAGTGTAGAGGTTTCAACCTTAAAAGGACTGAAAAGCCATTTGGTCCTGTGCCAGCCCCGTGGGCCCCCTTCCCCAACCCCTGCCCATTTTTATCAGACCTTCCTGAAGGCAAGTCTATGAAATCTCCCCTGGAGGGGACTGCGGGTCCCTGGACTGACCTTGTCCTGGTGTGTTTGATCAGCTGTTTCTGGCTACGCTGGGGGAACCCATGCAGGAAGGGCTGGCAGGAGTGTTGTTTGATCAGCAGCTGGGGAGCTCTGGGCCTGGCTAGCTGCTCTTCACCTTCTGCTAGTCTCTCCTCGGAGGGCAAAGAAAGGGGGATGTTCTGATAGAGCAGCCCACAGGTAGCCTGGGGAACAGCCTCTCTGGCAGGGGTGAGATGTGGAGGTTGGTTTCTCCCTGAAGGCTGTGAGGGCAGGTGAGATGAGCAGCAACATCTACTAAGCACCTGAGCGTGCTGTCTGGTGCACCAAGTGTGCAGAGCAGATACAAGTGCCTTAGTGGGCATGGGACCTATGCTCTGGTAGCGCTGGGTGACAGGGCAGAAGATGGGACAGATGCACAAGAATAAACCCTCAAGAACGTTCACAAGAAGCAATGAACCTAGACCCTCTCTTCTAGTGAAGCCCTGACGTCTGGGCTATTTCCCAATGAAGGGTGAAGCCCCTTAGTCTAGGACAAGTTCACATGGAGGCAGCCAGAAGCTACCTTTCTCTTTTCACCCAGACACATCCCTGAGCACACATGGAAGGTAAGATGAACACTGAAGAGAACATTCCAGAGGCAGGGTGGGAAGGCCAGACACCATTACGTACTCCGTGTTTCCACTCCCTAGTTCTTACTGCGTGTGCTCCCACCTGACCTTCAGAGGCTGCCACTGTACTCAGAATAGACCCCTCAGCTGTGCTGCTCCAAGCCAGGACGCCCGGTCCCCCTCTTGTCCCACCCCCCCATGCCCTGTTCACTTGGGGCTGGGACAGAGGCCCCAGGACTACTACAGTACGGCTCAGAGAGGTGAGTCTTACCTCGGTCTTGGGCACCCCGGCACTCTATTCCAGGCCCTCCAACTTTGGGATATGATGGGCCTACTCCTTGCCCTTCTCTGCCCTCTCCCCCCAGGCTCTTTAGAAGTGCTGGGAACAGTAACAGACATCATTCCCAAAGCATCTACATGCCATTAGGCGTTCAGGAAGGCCTTGCCCAAGGTCATCCATCTAGTTAGTCCATGCCCTTCCCGCTGCGCCATCTAGCCTCCTACAGCAGCCCCCAGGCCCAGGGATAATGGGACTGCCAAGGGATCACTCAGCCCATTTCCTACCTCTTCACACTTTCACCTTCATGGCTGGAGCCCCACGGTGTGTTACAATTATCCAGGGCTGCCTAGGACACTGTAAGGATTATTGCTCCCAATACAACGGAGTGCTCCAGCCTGTCTCCAGACACCGTGTAGGCAGGGGTACTCTGCCCTGCGGGCTCTGGACAAGGGTCCACTCGTGCCACTCCAGGGCGGTCCTGGGAGACTCGAGCACAGAGCCGCCTCACCCCTGCTTTCCCCGGCTTCGGGGCTGACCCAACCTTAGAGGACTGGCAGACAGAATAGCTGGGACGTGCTTCCCCTTGTCTTTCACGCAGATTCTTCCTGCAGAAATGATGTGCATCCTGCCCATGTGCTGCCTCTCTGTTGCCTCGTTGGCTGCCAGCAACGTGACGTTTTCAGCTATTTACCACAAAAGGTTTCTGCTTATGTTATACTCATCTGCTCAGCACTTTGTGCTTTGGGGCAGTTGAGATGCCAGAGATCAATGACAAGTGGTGGGTGTTATAAGGTCCCCCGAGGGTTCAAAGAGAGAAGGAGAGTGAGAGAGGGAGGGAGGGGGGAGGGAGAGGGAGGGAGAGGGGAGGGGGAGGGAGGGAGGGAGAAGAGAAGTGCAAAGGTGCAGAAATGGACACCACTCAGCACCAGCAATTGCGGGGAATGGCTGACCGCCACATGAAAGACTTAGCCAACAATTACAGTCTCCACACTAAGTTCATTAAAGCCAGCCTTGGAATTCCCCGTACTGTTCTGTGTGCCACTGTTCCCCATTTCAGATGGGAGCTGCGAGGAGGGGGCTGCGAGGGTGTCTCCCCCAAGGCCACGTGGTCAGCAAGTGGCACAGCACGGATATACCCAGGCTGCGCACCCATGCCCGCCGCCGAGACGCCGCACCACACTTGCTCCCTGGGGCAAGCGGGCTCTCAGGAAGAGCCTCCCCGTGACAGGACAGCATCCTCTCCACCCACCATGCTGGCCTGGCCTGAAGGTACAAGAGCCCCTAGGAAACCCTGGTCAAGGCTGTGCCCCTGGCCAGAACCAAAGAGGAAACAGGTCTCATTACAGTCTGTCTGAAACTCATGCAGCACAACTTTTTCAAAGTACATATTTTATTTATATAGAATAGTGCAAAAGTTAAATGAAAATAATGGTTCGTAATCTAATTTACACAGCATCAGGTGCTGGCTGGTTGTCCTGACCGTGGTGGGAGGTGTGGCTGGCCTTGGGAAGAGAAACGATGAACATTTCCATGATTTGGACACAATGTGAATTAGCCCAGGTGATAATTTTTCTCAAATTTTTCTCAACAGCGTAATCCCAGAGCACAGGCAGCTTCTCTCGTCCTTATAGGCACAGCTGTACATGCAGGAAGTTTCCAAGCTCTGGCTGTGTTTTGAGCTTCTGGCCCAAGTCCTACAACCCCAAGGTTTTCCACGGCAACAAAACAATCATCAGCTTGCCTCTGATACCTTCTTCAACCCCAAATCTTACTGTTACTCCCATTTTTTCCCTACCTCCCAAGGATCCCTGGGAAATACTGGACCAAGTGGAGAGGGCTAAGGCTGCTATTCTTTCTTTGGGAGAAATAATTAAAGCATCTCAGCCATTACTCCATCATTGTCCTGCTTTCTAGCGCCAATTTAATACAAACACTCCTTATCCCCTAGAACCAGTCTATGTGAGGTTAGCAGTTTCTTCCATCCCTTAGGCAATTCACAGATCTCGGGCACATGAGATTTAAAGGCACAGCCCTCCCATTTCATTAATATATCATCAGCCTGTGGTGACCGTGACATCACCTGGGGTGAGAAACTCTTAGGGCCCATCTCATCTTTCTTCTTGATTCTGAGAGTATCCCTGACTTATTTAAACCAGAAGAGAAGGGGACCTTTCCCCCCATTCACCTGTCAGACTGGACCCCGTTTTGTCCCTCAGCACCTGACCATCAGAGCTCTTCCCTGAGGAACGGGGCCAATGCCGGTGGTCGGGGAGAGAGGAGAGTCAGAGCGCTTCCACAGAGAAGCCTTGGATCACCAGGGGAACCCAGGATTCACAGCACAGTCCTTGGTACTCACTGGGCTCCATGTTTTCTAAACACAAAGCTTCTGAGACAGAAGAGACAGGCTTTAAACATGAGCTTTGCCTTTGCCTCTGCCCCTCTGCTGCCCCTGTGGCCAGGTGCTGGCATGTCCTTGGGACAGTCCCATGTTCCTCTGGCAACCCCTGCTCTTGAATCTCCTACCTGTTGCCTCACTTACCTGGAATGGCAAATCCCGTTCCCTAAGCGATCCCCATTACTCCCACAGATTTAGAATCCAGCCTGGAATCTGACGGCCTGTCTCTCCTCACCAGCCGCTTCATGAGCTCTGGGAGCAGAGAAAGTCTGGGGTCCCAATGGACATATTCGGGCAGGGGTTCCAAGGAGCCCACATCCTCCACACCACCACAAATGCCCCCAGGGTTCAGCCTGGAGGCCACCAGGATGCACCCATGGCAATGAGGCAGAGACACCTCTGCTGTGAGAAAGCAAGTGAGGGGGACCGAGGAGAGCACGATGACAATGTCCTCTGTGGCAGACATTCAGCAGTGGGAAGAAAGAACAAAATGGCCAAGCAGAGCTAGGAAAAGTCTTCCTACAATAAAGTCCACACTTGGGCATCTCTAGGGAGTGACACTATAAAATCGCTGCCAAGGCAGCCCCTTGCAGAGGTCCACTCAGAGCAAAGGCTACGTTCAGGACGCACCTTTCCTCATTCCTGAATGGAGGCAGCACAGTGTCCGTGCCTCCTGCCGGCTGTGCCACGGGGTAGGTGAGTGCGCATCCACGACAGCGCCCACCTCTCTGTGTGCGCCCCGCACAGCAAGCGAGCTGTGGGGCCCACGATTCTGAAGGAAACGCGTGCCCTGCCACCATCGGGGGCTCTGTCGGAAACCCGAGCAAGGAGTTCTCGGTACTTGAAAGGATGTGAAACTTGGTTTAAAAACTTACAGCTTTCTTTCATCACAAGACTTCTGAAAAAGAAAAATCACTTTCCCCCACAGGCCCTCAGCAATTCAGTTCTTATTTTTCGGCGAGCAGAAATTCTGATGACCCCGCAACCCCCAACCACCGCAGCCGACCAACATCCTTGTCCGCTGGGCTGAACCACTCCGGTCCCTTTCAGAGGGCTTCAGCTGGTGCCAACAGGAGATTCGGTGCCATTCTGCCACTTGCAGATCAAGAGCTCTCCTGCTCTGACGGCACCACCTGAAGAAGAGCCAGCCGTGGCAGGAGCAGGGAGGGCTTTGTGTGGAGGCCACGTCTTCAAGGTTTGAGCACCATCTTCTGGTCAGGTTTCGGCTTCTGAGGACTTGCCTTTGAAAACTTCATTTACTCCAGAATGGGAAGATCCCTGAGCCGACAAGCTCAAGTGACTTGCAGATCAAAATGAGGACACGACTGGAGGTGGGAGGAGTTAGCTGCCTGGGTGCGCAGGCCCGCACTGGAACTCGCTGCTGGCGCATAGCCAGACGGCCACGGCGGCCACGGCAGCCACGCCAGGCAGTGGCAGGGCCCTGCCTTCTGTCCTACGGGCTGCAGTGTGCGGAGGCAGTGGAAGTCCCGACCGTGTCCCAAATTGACCCCTTGCCCCTGCTTGTACCTGGTGACATGAAATACGCTTGGAAAGAAGGCGTGGGCTTGTCCTCTGCCAGCCCGTAGCTGGAGGGTGAGTGATGAAGTTGCACACTGCCAGGGGTGACGCTGCACCAGGCGGCCGGCAGCCCTGCCCGGTGTGTAAACACTGCACTAGCAGACTTCGACCTTCTGGCATCGAGGAAAGGAAGATAAATGCTAGTCATTCCCTCCGAACGGCAGGAACCTACATCCATCTAATTGCACTTCATAACGGATTCCACAAACCATTAATTACCAGATTTTAGGAATTGAAGATAAAAAAGCTTTGTGAAATTCAGACACCAAAGGATCACTAGCCCGCAATAACAGGCGCTGCCTGGAGGAACTGGACAGCAGGCTGCTCACAAGAGAGGGAGACCGTGGCGGGGGGAGGAGCCGGGGTGCCCAGGCAACCGGCGCTGGTTCGTGAGCCCTCCACAGGCCCTGGAGCGAGGGGAAGACAGTCTCGGCTCTGAGGAGAACACGGAAGGCTGCAGGGACAGCCCTCGGGTACAGAACACTGCGGAGAAGATCCTGGAAGGGCAGGGATTGTCTGCAGCTGGATGGCCCCACACAGAGCGCATCCCGCAGAAACCCTGCAAGGCTTGGTTTGGGCAAGGGCTAACTGTGCTGATGAGCTGGGACTCAGCCTGTGTGAACACGCTGCTCCCTGTCCTCCTGCCACCAGGAGAGGGCCGGGCCACCCAAGCGGATGGGAGGATGACAGAGTGAGGAAGGAGCCAAGTGTGCTCCAGCCGGGGGGGGTCTCTGGATGGTGTGTTGGTGCTTTTTTCTCATTTCTAAATGGCCAGGAGGCACAAGCACCATTGGAAGGCCCAGTCTGTGGGCTGCAGGCCCACCTCTACCCACCGTGCTGCACACTGAAGGCCGCCGGCCTGCAGCACCTCTCCAGTGCCCCGGTCACCAGCTCCCAGCCCACTGCTCATCAGAGGCCACGGCAGCAGGCCTGTGGGAAGTAGGTCCGTCTCCTGGGGAGGGCAGTGGTCTCCGTGCCCAGGACCCCAACACTGTTGGTTCTGTGAGAACAAAGTGAGAGTGCTCTGGTTGGGGCAGGCTGAGATGTTCGCTACTCAGGACAGCCAGGGACGGAGGGCCAACGGCAAGCCGCGGAATGTTCGCTCTGCTGCAAATGCAGGACCCTCCATGGGATGATCGGCCACTCACTTGGCCTCGCCACAGATCAGGGTCACAGTACCATCTAGCAAATCCTCCACGGTCACCGCCACAAGCTCAGAGCTGGTCTGAGATGTCTGCGAATCTGGCAACGTCACAAACACCTGTGACCCAGCAAGCTGGGTCTCCTCCAAAGTGATCACCTGCTCTGTCGGGGCTGCCGGCTCTGGGGTTTGGATCACCTGAAAGGGAAAGACCGTGAGGCTGTCTAGGCAGTGTCCACAGGGAGCTCCCCAGAATTTACATGGTTTTTGTCTCATGCTGTAATGGTGATATTTATGTTTTAACCTGAGGAGAGCAATTACATGCACCTAATGGGAAGAGGCAAGTCTAACACACCGGCAATGCAAAAGAGAAGGCAAGCAATTTAAATAACTCTGGTGTGCTAAATTGCTATAATTTAGCTCAGTACGCCATCTCAGGGTGCCTGGACTCTATGATTACCTACCAGTGAATACCGGCTCAGTTTCTTATACTGGGTTTTCCTGTCTTGAGGATCACACTGCAGAGTTAAGCGACATGTGAAAGGAAGGCTACTGAAAGTGGTTAGTTTCAGGCCTGACCACAGAAATGGAAGGATTTATCAGCAGCCTTGGCTGGCCAAAGGTAGTGTCTCTGGCCCTCAGGTGAAGAAGAGCCTTCCTTGGAGGCTATATCATTACAGAACTTAGGAGCAGGAACGAGTGGAGGAAATGTGACTTCTATCAACTCCCTCATTTGGCCTCCCCAGTGGGCAGCCCTTCTCCAAAGGCCACACAGACCCCTTCCAAATCTGTGTCACCTGCTCAAGATGGCTCAGGGAGAACCAGTCTATGGTGAAGCACACCCAGTTCCCGTCACAACCTCCAAGTTGATGCTTGTGACCTGTGGGGACTCAGGGCAGCTTGGTGCCCCCTGGTATTTTCAAACCAGGGAGCCCACAGAGGGCACAGCCCCCCTGGCCCTTGAGAACTAGCCAGGGGTGGGGAGCAGAGCGCTAGGCCTGAGTGGCAGAAGGGGAAAGCCAAGCCCAGCCCCATGGTGCTGTGGGGGGTGAGAAGACGGATTATGATGTTTAATCAAAAATCATCTAGGAGAGTAGTTTTCAAACTGGTTTTCTTTCTTTTTCTTTAGGAATGGAAGCCTTTTTTTTCCCTTTTTTCCTCAAAGGACATCTTACCAAGAATCCTTATATATAAAAAAAGACCAAAGCACAGCCATTCTGGGTGACATGGCAGCAGGAACTTCGCTGCAGCCTGCCCACCTGACCTGCTCTCTGCTCTCACAGAGGCCCGTGAGAACATGGTTCATCAAGGACTCCTCTGTGGGGCTGGACAACGGCGTGGTCCAATCAGTTAACAGCACTGCTCCCGTCCATCCACAGACAACCCACAGAACTGTGTTTCTTTTCCTTTTCTGCCCAGCCTCTCTGGAGAAGACAGGAAGAGGCGAGCTTCTCCCCCAGGTAAAGGTGAGGAGCCCTGATGTACCCAGTGTCCTGCGTCCAGCCTAGAGGAGCTATCAAAGTGTTTCAGGGGCAGGGGGTCCCAACAGAGCGCTCAGCCCTTCTCCGAGACTTCCTGCCGCTCCTGTCCCACCCTACGGTGTTCCGCAGAAGGTGGGGAAGTATGTGAATCAGGACAAACCAAAGGTGTTCTGCTTTTGGAAATTCTCATTCCAGGCTCCCTCTACCCAGGGGCCATTTGCAGGTGCTTGCCAGGAGACTAGAATGTTCTGTTCTGTTCGGTAAGAGGTCCACCAGAGAGACTCCTCTACAAGGCCCTCTTGGTCATGTTATTACTTAATGGGATCTTCTGGGAGCCCCCAAGAGAAAGGCTGGGTGGTGTGACAGAGCTGCGTCCACACCACAGAAGCCTCAGGTACCCCGTGTTAGCACCCTCGTATCTGATGGCCCCACAATCACCTGTACCACCTGTGAGGCTGCTGCTTGGGGTTCAGAGCCCATCACCTTTGGGTGTTCAGATTCCAAGTGACCATCCAGCTGGGCCTGGGAGGTGAAGAGCTCCCCACAGAGCTCACAGGGGAAGGTGCTCTCTGACTGCTTGAAGTGCTCCGTGGTGACGTGGTGCTGCAGGGCTCCCGGGAAGCGGAAGGTGGCTGTACAGTACAAGCACTTGAACGGCTGGGATCCTGGAAGAGGGGGGCCAGAAAGGATAGCTGGACGGAATGCCTGAGACAAACAAGAGCAGGGACAGGGGAGAGGAAGGAGCAACCGGGATCGAGGTGCAGAGGCAGATTCGGGTTCTGTGGGACCTGAAGCTTCTACAGTCTGGGGGATCCTTTTCGGGAAAGATAAGGCAACATTACAAATACAGGAACAGGTCCCATGCAAGAAGGGGCTCGGCAACCACAGCTTCGTCAGCATGAGCTTCAGACTGACTTGGCCTCGGCTAAAGGCCATTCTTTCACTCAACTGTAGGTCAGGATGCTGACGACACCATACTTCATCAAGTCCAAGAGGCACGCTTTAACATCTCTGACCTGGGTTCGATGGCCTCTTACGACCACTACAGGCCAGGCAGCAGTTGGATGTAAAATTAGCAGTGACCACACACACGGGCGGCGACAGTGGCAGCACCAAGACCTGTGGGGCGTGTCCACGGCTTCGAAGAACATCCCTGAGACGGGAGTGGTGCACGTTTTTAACTCCCAGGAACCAAATGGTTTAGGAGGGATGAGTAAGGGGTGGATGTCCGGCTACATCCCCAGTGCAGGAAAAGTAGACCAGTTTCACGTCATGCTTGAGGGACCCAAACCCACGGCCTGCCTGTGCCCTGTCACCGCGCCACGTGTGATGACACGCACCTCGACAGTCGGGAGGTGAAAGCTGCTCTGAGAAGCGGGATGCTCACCATGATTTATCTGGTGATTCTCCTTCTGATGTACCCATACAAGAGTGTGTGCAATCTATGCCAAATTAAGTCCAAAACAGCACTTAGAATCACCTGCAAATTCTAAGTGACGATAAAGTATAGTTTAACTGGCAGCAGTTTTTCTTTCTTAACGGTTCATGAAAGACTAGCATTTTAGATTTGAGGAGACATGGCAGTAACAATAATCACAGGTCATGCTAGAGGGATGCTCACGGGTGCCAGGCCTTATGTGTTTTCTATGTACTAACGTATTCAATTTGCAGTTACCCTATAAGGAAGGAAGCACTATAATCGTCCCCGTTTTATAGATGAGGAGACTGATGCACAAGTCAGTTCGGTTACTTGGCCTAGGACTGCACAGCTGTGGATGGTGGAGACGAGATGCACCAAGGCAGTCCAGGCCAGGAGCATCTCGCAAGGGGCACTGACCTGAATGCTGGCACTTGATGTGAACTTGTAGCAATGCTGGCGTGGGGAAGAGCTCCTTACACTGGTCACATTCGTGGAACTTCATATCTGCGGAGCACACAAGGAAAGAAGTGGTGGGAACCAACCAGAGGATAGCTCTCTCAGGCTGGGGAGGGCGGTGATGGCCAACACTTAGCAAGTGTCTACCAAGTGCCAGGAACCTCACAGCTATGAGCTAGCAGCGCGGTCTAGTGTAAACAAAACGCCAGATCGGAGCCAGGCCGCCTGGATGGAAGTAGGGCTGCTACGAGAATGGAATAAGAAAGCGCCCACCAATGCTTAGCAGGTGCCTTGCGCATAGGAGATGCTTCATGACCGTGGTGATTATCCTCAGACTGACCGGCACGGTCAGTATTAACTTTCTGAAGAGAAGGAAACCGGCTCAGGAAAGAGAGGTCATTTGCCAAGGTCATGCAGCTGCTCCGTGCGGGAGTCGGGATTTCCGCCCAAGCCTGTCTGCCACTACAGCCACTGCCCGTCCCAGGCCCCACAATGTACCAGTGTCCCTCAGGGCTGGTAGGAGCTTACAGTGCTCCAGACCCCCGGGTTTGAGAACCACTGCCACTCAAGCTACTGTTTCGTTACTGATGGGCCGGCGAGGCCTCCTTCAGGTGTGCCGGGACAGAACAAAGGCCACGGCCACACACACCACACTACAGCACTGGAAGCTGGGATTTGGGGTTGGAGCCCAGGACACTGTCATCGAGCCGCTCCCACTCATCAGCTCCCACTCGCGGTCTCCAGGCACCCAAACTTCACCTGCATGCTCTGCCTTGATGTGCTTCTTGTGTTCAATGGTGTTGGAAAAGGTTTTGTCACAGGAGCTGCACTGGAGTGACGAGAATTTGGAAGATCGATGGTTCTGAGCAGCAAACACATCAGGGTGGTGGGTCCGATTATGGTACCACAAACCAGACAATTGCTGCAAGGAATATGGCAAACGTTAAGTCTTAGAAGTTTCCAGCAAGCTGGAGAGGTCCCAAGGCCCTCGTGAGACAAATGAGCTTATGGATCTAGAATCACACTCTTACCCGTCACACTGGGTGCTCACGTGAGGGGAAAGGCTGGTGTTTGGGGGAACCAGGCACCTGTGTATTTACTGAGAGGCCACTACAGGGCAGGGCACAGCCTGGTCCTTCAGAAACTCTCACCCCTCACAACAAGCCTATGAGCAAGGCATCAGAATCTTTCTAATGAGGTGGAAGCTGAGGCACACAGGGGTTAAATGACTTGCCCAAGGTCAGATCATTAGTAAACAGCAGGCCCAGGATTCAAACCCTGGCCTTCCAACTGGAGCGTCTGAGCTGTATCTCACTGCCTCCCAGAGGCCCCGGGAAGCAGTAGAGAAGCCCGCTGGAGCAGAAGCATGTGCTGTCCCTGCTCCTTCCCAGGCTCCAGAGCAGCCCGGGGACACTCTCCCTACAGTTCCAGGCTTTCCCAGAGACCAAGCCGAGGCCTTACGCAGCTCTGTGGTCACAGCACCACGTGTGGAGTTAGCTCTCCATGTCTGTGGAGCTGAAATTAGCTGCTGGGCTTCTCTCCCTACATCCAAATCCTACAGACGTCACAAGAACCATTTTCTCTCTGTAGTTTTAGAGTTGAGTTTCTCATATGTGGTTTCTTTTTAGTTCCATATGGGGTTTCCCTTTAATTACATACCAAATTCTACAGTGAAAAAGCAGACCCCTTCCCTATGAGTTTAAAAACAGCAACAACAACCCAGTCATTGTGCTAAACAAGGTAACTCCAGGCAATCTTAACACAGCCCATTGTCACTCTCACATCCCTTGACACATGGGGTCAATAGGCTCCACAGAGTGTGAGTGTCCAAGGGGAAAAGGAGCATTCAGCTCATGACAGGGCTGAAATCCAAGAGAAGAGGTCTAGGAATCCTCGGCTCCAATTAAAGCTCCCAAGTGCATTACTCTGACCAGATCACCTTAGCGAATCTGGGTAATTACAAGCTGCATCCTTCATGGCAGCAGCCACCTCATCCTCTTTGGACTCCTGGCGGATGTAAGGGAGGACAGGCTGGGGACTGGGGGTAGGGACGGGAACGGGGGTCGGGGACGGGGCGGGGGGGTAGGCGGTGCTCCCGGCAGAGCACGCGGTCACCTGGTAGGCCTTGTTGCAGATCCCGCAGCTGAAGGGCTTCCCTCCGACGTGGGTCACCATGTGCCGCTCCAGCATGGAAGGGGCACTGAAGATCTTGCCGCACGTGGGGCAGGGGTGGTACTCCTTGGAGTGCACCTCGTGGATGTGCTTGCGGTGGTCCTGCAGAGTGGGGAAGCTCATCCTGCATTTCTTGCAGTCGTACGGATCTTCTATGTCTGGTTTCACCGACATCCGTGAGGAGAGAGGGAGGGGAAAAACACCACAGGCAGCTGTGAGGGAGACGCGGCTGCTGTGCACGGCTCCAGGTGCGAGACTGTTCAGAGGTCAGGCACGGCCACACACTCCAAGGACCAGCCGCAAGCGTACAGCGATCACGTGACCACCCCCTACCTTCGTCTTGTCCCAGGACGGGGGATGCCTCTGAGGCTTCTGTACTAAACCCCCTCTGTGGCACCAAGTAGTTCATCGCCATTCCTCACGTCACATCCTACAAGTTCAATTCCACTTAACTACTTGGCAGGGAGTACTGCCCTTGCTCTTCCCCCGCCTGCACTGGGCATTTCTGAGTGTTCTCATTTTCTGCAGAGATTTCCAACACACTCCCCAGAGCCTCACTATTTCCTTTGTTGTCAGCATATCACTGTCAGGAAGAATACTTCCTTCCTCCTCACCTTAGATTCAACAATAAAAACATTTTCGATGTTTAATGAGTGCTGTATGACAGGCATGTTTTAAGTGCCTTACAAACATAAACTCACTCTATCTTTCCAATAACCCTATGAGTGGGATCTATTATCACCCTATTTTAGAGATTAGGAAATGCAAGCCTTAGAGAGCACCCAGGGACACAAGCAGGAAATGGCTGAGGTGGGTGACAGTCCCAGCTCTCACTCCCAAGGCCGTGCTCTGAGCCACCTGCTTAACTAGACATGCCAACTTTTCAGGGAGGCCTCAAAAATAAGAACTAGCACTGATGAAGGATACATTTGCCATCACTATGGCAAGAGACTTCAATTTATTTTTTCTGAGAGCAACAGAAAGCGGAACGTTTTAATAATACAATCCTTTGCCTACTAGCCAATCTTACGTGTGCACGGAGTCCAATTAATTCTGGAATATGGACACACGGCAGCACTCGGTGTCATTAACCACTGTCCCTGTGGACATGAGCTCTTGAAATCTCAGTCCACACGGTCTCTGAAGGCACGGTGAAGCGATGATGCGGTCCTGTGACACAGGCAAGGAGCGGTCCAGGCCTGCTGCCAATGACCCTTCCTAAGACACGGAAGTCTCTGGGCTCCTCTTCGTCCTGACAGTTGGTTAAGTCCCACCCTCTCCTGGCTCCCAGGTAGTGCTACCAGGAAAAGGAGACTAGAGCAGAATGTCCTTTAAAAAGTTCGAAACGACACTGAAATTATGGCACTAGATCTAAGCCAGATATCACTCATCTGGGAATCTACTGCAGCTGGATACGGGGACCTGTGAATTCTCTGGCGGAAAGGGGCAGCACTGTATATACCTCCTGCATTGCCCAGTGTCTAGCACCACGTCGGGCACATAGGAGCCCTGACAGTGTCCTTTGCTGGCTGGCTGATAATAAAGCCCGTGTTTGTGAAGCACTGTTTTTGCTGACAGCTAGCAACTGGTGTGTGGGAAACGGGTGGGGAGGGAGGAAGGGGAGAAGACACGCAGGGTGCGTGGGACGCCAGAAAGACAGGCTTTGATGGTGACAAACGGCACCTGAGAGGGTTGCTTTCGCCACCAATAATACTATCTGGCATTTATTGAGCATTTTCTGTGTGTCAGGCAGGGAGCTTCATGCTTTACATGGGATACCTTACTAGTTCTCACAGCAATCCAAGGTGGTGGCATTATTACTGTTCCTCATTTACAGAAGGGGCAGACGGGGCTTGGAAAGGTAAAGAAATCTGTTTAAGGTCTCAAGAAAGTAAATGGTGGGGTCAAGGTCCAGTTGCAGGCCTGTGTGCTGTCAGAGCCCAAGCTCCTAAGCCCCCTGCTGCACCGTGCTGCTCACTCCCGCTGTAACCAGTCTGCTGGGGGAGGCAGGACGTGGCCGCCAGACGCCACACTGGCCATTTCCCGAGGCCAGGATGAGGGCGCACAGAGTTCTCCTTGGCTTCCTGTGCGTGTGTTGAACAGAAGTGTGTTTTGTCTGTATCAGTTCCAGTAGAAGGGGAGACAGGCAGGGGCAGACCCCACTCCCTGCGTGGCTCCAGGGGCACAGGGGACAGAATGCCGTGCAGTAGGCTTCCCGGGGTGGGAGGTGGGTGGCCTGAGCAGGGACCTCTCACGGCGGGAGACATTACCTCAGACAGCGTCCGGTTGCTCCTATGGGGAAGGCAGGTAGGACTCCAAGATGAGTGGGGGAAGGAGGGGGCATGTAAAGAGCTGCTCAGTGGACCTAATGGGAATATTCTGTTGCTCTATGGCCTGTCTGTTACTGAGGCTCTCCTTCAAGCATAATTTGCCTTTGTCAGCCAAGCAGTGCCAGGTGGACTAAAAAGTAGACAAGGAAACAGCCCGGACATTACACAATGACATGTTAAAACAGGATTTTTCTAGAAATAGGAACAAGGGACTCAGTTTTGCAGGAGAATCGGGAGGGGAAGGCACCAAATGGGGCCTGGCTCTGGTGGAGTGACAACTTCTGTCATGATGGTTACACGCCTTCTCAGAGCCAGGCCTGGCGCTGAGTGCCTGACAGCCGCCATCTCAGTACGTACTGTGAAAGGTGTGCAGGTGGATGGACAGGCCGTTGGCTTGCCGGAAGCCCTTGCCACAGTCCCTGCAGACATATGGCTTGTCCCCGGTGTGGGTCCTCACGTGGCGGGACAGTTCAATGGACTGGGCGAACACAGCGTCACAGTACTGGCAGGCATACATTTTCCCTGGAAACACGCATGAGTTTCCTTATTAGAAATAGCACCAAACATGTATGGCCTCCCTAACACAAGATCACACTGTAAGGCACGTGTTGGGGAACATAATCTGGGAGATGGCGTTAAAACCACACGCAATTTGTAACACATTGGGTGAGAAGTCTGGGCCCTTCTATCGGATGGCATCTCACACATAGCTGATGGCACCGTGTGGCCCCCCTCCCCGAGGAATAAGGACAGAGTTCTCATCACACAAGGCCACCCATCTGTTAACCAGGCCACCCCAAGTATGGAAGAGCTCATTCCACTCTCAGGAAGCAGAATATATATCCTCATGCCCAGAAACTCCCGGGTCTGGATCCCTCACCACACGCGCTGTGCAGAATTGTGCCTGCACACAGAGGTGACAGACGGGACTCAGAGAAGGGAAGCCTCCCCCTGCTGACTTGCTATAAAGTTATTATAAATCATTTGGCTTCTCTATTCTCTCACACACATAATGAGGATACAATGGCCAGACTGCCAAAGACTGTTGGGAAATAGAGGTAAAGAGCAAGGCTGGAAAACTGGCAGACCAGCTATGCCCCCAGGCTCCCTTCTGGGCCAGCAGAGAAGTGGAGAAATCAGTGAGGTGAGGGTCCAGATCCCCCAAATCCTAGGGCCTACTTCAACTAGAGCAATCAACGTCATTTGCATTTTTCACATGTTGGGCTTTGAAATAAGATTTTGTTAGGAAAAAAAGGGTTTCTTTAATCAAGAGTTGAAATTATTGAGAAGCCCAGGACTCAGCCCTTGGCCTTCCTCTTTATCCTCCCTTTGTAGATGACCTTATCTCAGAGCTCAGATATACCACCTGTACCCTGATAGCGCCCACAGTTCTATCCCTGGCTCCCAGCTTCCCCTAGAACTGCGGACTTACACATCCAGCCTCTTACTACTATCCTTCTCCGCCTGGAGGTGTCACTGGTCCCCCAGACAAGAGCTCCTGAGGCTCCGTCCCTGGCACCCCCGCAACCTGCCACCAGCCCCCATGCACTCCGGTTTCCTCCACTGCAGTGACTAGCAGGGCCATGTCCTCGGCCGTTCATGCCAGAAACCCCACAGCCATCCTTAACGCCTCCCCGCACAGCCACACGCAGCCCACCACGGGTCCTGTCACTCCCGCTTCAACACCACACCCCCAAACGTGAACGTCTGACAACTGCTCCTAGCACACTCCGGCTGAGAGCCCTGTCACCTCCACATTGGACAAATGGCCCACCTGCCTCCCTGTGAACACGACTCTTGCCTTACTACAGCAGACTGTTGAGAGTGGCCAGAATTAACTCCAAAAAACCTAAGTCACATCCTACTACTCTTCTGCTCCCAACTGTCCTACGGCTTCCTGCTGTGGAATAACGGCCCCGAGGGGTGCCCATGTCCTAACCCCTCGAAACTTGGGAATACATCCCCTCACGCGGCAAAAGGGGCTTTGCAGATATGATTAAGTTAAGGATCCTGAGATGGGAAGACTATCCTGGATTATACCAGTGGGCCCAACATAATTACAGGGTCTTTGGAAGAGGGAGCAAGGAGGGTCAGAGGAGGCGGCACGAGAGGGGACCCAGAGGTTGCAGGGGCGCGGCCATGAGCCGGGGAAGGCACACGACCTCTAGAAGCTGGGAAAACAGGGAACAAGTTCTCCCCCCGACCTTCCAGAAGAAACCCACTCGCCAAAACTCTGACTCTTCCTAAAACCCCTTTTAGCCTTTTAACCTCCGAAGGGGCGAGCTAATACATTTGCGTCGATTTCAGCCACTGTGTGTGGTAATCCGTTACAGCAGCAACAGAGACCAGCACACACTGCATAAAAACCCACGTCCTAAAAACAGAATAAAACAAAACAACAACAACAAAAAACAAAATCCTGACCCTGGTTTCTAAGGCCCTGCAGACCTGGCCCCTGGCAACCTCTCTGGCCTTCTCCCTTACCGCTCTTCCCTTGTCTACTCTGCTTGGGCTCCTTCTGGTTTCCTTGATGTCGAACAGGTCAGGCTTATTCCCACTTGGGGAGCGGGCTCTGCACTTGGGAGGCTCTTCTAGATCTTCTGTAGGTTCCGGCTCTCACGTCACTCGGTTTCCTACACAAGCCTCACGTCTCCGAGGCTGCCTCTGATGAGAGCGAACCCGGCCGCTCCCCTGCTGCTTCCCCTGCTTTATGCAATGACTACCGTCTGAACTTGCGTTACACATCTGCTTATGGTCTCTCTTACCCACTGGAATGCAAACTCCACAGGACCACGGTGTGGATACTTACACTCTCCCCGGGGCCTGGAATAGTGCTGTAGAAATCCATTCACTCAGTAAATGCTTCCTGAGGGTCTACTCTTGCTAGGTACTATTCCAGTGATACAGCAGTGAGCGGGGAAGACTAACAGCTCCACCCTCATGGAGCCTGCATTCTAACAGGGGGAGACTGACTAGAAACACAAGAAATTAATGAAGTCTGCACTGCATCGGTCTCTACATCAGGGAACCCCTGGCCCATCAGCTCTGGGAGCACAAGCAGTTCCAGCTTCGTCACTTGGCCGCGGCCGCTGCCTGACCCACAGCAGGTGCTCAGCCAGGGTTTTTCTCATGCTTGAACTCCACCTCCAAGCCCAAGGAACTCCTGGCTTTCTGCCAATTCTGTAACTATAAGGTGACAATCCTACATTAGCTAGCCTCTCTTCGCAAACTCTCACCATAAGCATTTTACATGCCTGTGTATCTATGTACTCCCAGTCATCACTCCAGACAGAGACTTTGCATTGTTTTTTTGTTTTTAATCTACTTGAGATGTATGTCATGCCTAGTTCCAAATGGGTTTTTGGGCAGTTCACCCAGTTAAAGTTGGCAGGAAAAATGAAGAAACTCTCCACGCCTTACCTTCTGAGTGCTTCTTCTTGGTGTGGTAGGCCAGGGCAGAGGCCTGGGTGAAGGTCATGAGGCAGTGCTTGCACATGAACGGGCGGTCCCCCGTGTGAAGGCGAAGGTGGTTCTTTAGGGTAGAATTGGCTGCAAACTTGGCCCCACACTCTTCACAGGAGAAAGGCTTCTCGTCAAAGTGCTCTGTCAGTTTGTGGTACTGCATGCCTAGGAAAGCCATGCCAGGGACCAGAGGGACACCAGTCATCAATGTGAGGACTCCAGCATGAGGACACGTAACAGCACTATCTGAGGCCAGGCCCCAAGAGGAAGCACAGCATGAACCACAGGACAGTAGGCCATGCTCACTCGGACCTCACTCAGCCATGCTGCTCAGCTGCCTACCGCCCAGCACTCCAGAGGTCACCTTGGTCCCACTCCTGTTTGGGGCAGGCATCAAGTGTTCTGGGTTTATCCCCTTCCCTTTCTCTCTTAAATAGGACCCACCACCCAGAAACGGTGAAACAAAACTCACTTTTATGTTTCACTGGGTTTATCCAACATCTGGGACAAGGGTAAACAATTTTGACTACACACCCCAGGGTTTCTGTGACTCGTTTATTATCAAGAAACAAGTGATACGTGGAAAGCTAAGAGTCAGGTGTTAAATAGCTGGTTATTACTATAAATAATAGTAGCTACAATTTACTACCTCTACTGCAGGCACTGTACGTAGGTGTTTACCTATATTATCTTAAATCTTTAGAACAATTCAAAAGAGTGGGTGGTGTCAGGGTGCCTATTTAACAGATGGGAAAATTAAAGCTCGGAGGGCTGATTCCACAGCTCATGCTTTTCTCAAAACATTACCCTGCCCCTGTAGGAGTCTGCTCTGTTTCCCAGGCCCATCCATAGGCCTTCCTGCACACAACTAGAGGCAAGGCCTAGAATCCACACTACAATTTCCAGAATTCTCACCCTCTGAAATTACTTCGCCTTCTTTAAAGTACCTGAGGCATGGGCAAATTCTCTTCCACAGAGGTCACATGTCACCGGCAGCCTCTTCTTCTTCTTCTTCGGGACATCGGGCTCTCCTCCTGTACCATGGGCCTCCAGCTGATGTTTTTCCAGCTCCTTCTTAGAATCCTTGGTCTCGTTGCACTCCTTACACTGCACCTGTTTGCTCTTGGCCACCCGGCAGCGCTTCATGTGCACCTTCAGGCGGCAGTAGAAATGGAAGCTTTTGTCACAGGCCTTACAGACGAAGCTCTTCTTGGCAGAGTCGGGGGAGGCAGACGCGTCTTTCTCTTGTTGCTCTGGCAAGGAACTGGTCTCGCCTTGACCGCTCTGTTTCCCAGACTGGCAGCCTTCCTCTGCTGGCTCGGCTACCTTCTCATCTGCTCTGTCGTTGGCTTCACGGTGAAATTTAGCGTTCACCTTCCATCTTTCCCTCCCTCCACTTTCCTGAGTAAGGAAGCCTGCAGACAGAGAGAAATTGCATGGCTCTGGAAATTCTACATTTCTACTTTGCTTCCTAACTTTTCTTAGAGAAGGCTGCAGACTATGTGGGACCCTCTAAAACTCTGGAGTAATACCACTGTCACCTTTACTTTCCGATACATGACCATAGCATCAGTTTACATCTCTGCTTGTGACCTATCTAGGTACTGAGAGCATACCGAAGTAATAAGGCGGCAACAGATGAACGCTGCTAAGAACTGCCGCCTCTTCTCTCCAATAGGGACACAACCCGCAGGCCTGACGGGACCCCCACCCCGCTCTGTTCCTTACCAGTGTATGCTAACTCATGCATGACAGGCTGCAGGCCTGGGAAAGATCTGTGGACGCTGCACAGGAGGTGACATATCTCAATGGCCGGGACAGATTTTTCCATGGCTCTGCTCAGCACTACTTTCAGGGAAGCTTCAGGGCTGGCTGTCTCAGAGGAAATGCTCAGAATCTAAATGAACACCATGAGACAAAGGTTTGTGGTTAATACCAGCAGTTTTCTCCATGGTTTTCAACTTAGGGGGGAAAAAAAGCTAATTTTAGGAAGGCACTGCTCCATCTATAAGAAGTTTACATTTCTTGGATAAATGTAGTGGAGAACCCTCTTTTCCAGAGAACAGGGAAATTGGCAAAATTAAAAAAAAAAAAAAAAAAAAGAAAGAAAAAAAAAGAAAGAAAGAAAGAAAGAAAAGAAAAGAAAAGGGAGGCCCATGTCAAGACACACATGCAAATACAAAGAAGGTACCAGCAAGGAAGCACTGTGCATTTTCTACAAGAGGTAACTTTTCAGAAGCCAGGAGTCTCCATAAGAACTTTTCTAGATCTTAATATTAAAAGCTTGGAAAGCTGTAGGATTTGGTAGTTGGTGGCTCTGTCTTGAAGATCAAGATAATTTTTCATAATATATAATTGTCTCAGTGTCTGGGAGTAATTCTGCATGATCAGTGGCTTCACATTTTTAGACCCTTAGATGTACCCTTTTAAACATTTTCTTTCATGAAAAAAAAAAAAACCTCAGCTTTTTAAAGAAGGTTCAAATAGGGGCTTTAAAGAGGCCAAGAATTTTATTTCAAAGCCATCCTCTTTCAGAATGTTAGAGCTATCAGCAGAAAGAGTCCGTACACTGAGAAAATAAAGCAAAACCATCCACAGATGGCCAAATGGAATTTTCGTTTGGGAAGACATTTTATTTCTGCTCTTTTCAAGTCTATCTAAATAAACCTGATGTCCCTGGAGGCAGGCCTGAGATTCATTAGCAAGGCTCAAACTCATCAACTGTGGGAGCTCCGTTTCTGAAGCGGGAAGCATGCTAGAGAGAGTCTAGCAGATGCATCCTTCCTGTGAAGCCCCAAAGAAATATGTTCCACCTTCTTCCCATCTGAGAGTCAGACCAAGGTGGGGCTGTCACCTGTGTGGACAGTGCTAGAAACCTGCCCTTCTGCACACCTTCCACTCCTACCTGGATTAAAAAGCACGTACAGGTGAACCTAATTTTAGTCCCTTTATAATTCTTCCTCACTTGAGATGCCCATGATCCTGGGCTGGACATCCATGAATCCCCCTGCCGTCCCCACCTGGTTTTTCTGGGATGCTGGCCACACTGAGAAGTATTACAGAAAATGAGCTGGCACTATTTGCTACCGCATATGGGCAAAAGCTTTGTTCTATCTATGTTTATCTTGGCTCTTCCTAGACGCCGGAACAGAGTATGTAATATGACCAACTTTACTTTCCTTCCTCTGAAAGCAGTTGCTTCTGAGAACATGTTAGGGAACAGTATCATGGTTCCCCTTGAGTTTACCTACGTTTAGGCAAATGAAATACATCTAGGTTTGAGTCACATGAGCCTGGGTTCAAATCCTGACTTCAACTTCGACCAGCTGGAGCATCCTAGACATGTTAACGAACCCCTTGGAGCCTGAGTTCCCTCATCTGTAAAGTGTGGATGACACCACCCTGCCACACAGAGTTGGGAGAATTAAAAAACAAAGAAGTGTTGGCTCAGCACGGAGCTCGGCTTGCAACAGGCACCCCGCATAATCTGGCGCCCCCCTCAGGAATGAGACCGTCCCAGGCATTAGCCTGGTAGAACTCTCTGGAACAATGGGTTTTCCCCCACCGCACCTCCTTCACAGCGTCTACCAGCTGTTCCTCCTCTGCAGTAAAGCACTTGAGTCCCACCCCCTGTTGGATGGCCTCTAAGATCAGTCTGCGATGCCTCAGGACGGCTTCCAAGGCTGCACTTTCTGGGCTGGCCACTGAAAGAAAGGGGGATTGAAAACTCATGAGTGAAACTATGAGCACCATTTTTCCTTCACCTTTCTCAACTCTTCACAGGGAGGATACACTTCACTGATCTCCTTCCTGGGGCTGGGAGTGGGGAAAATGGCAAATTAATATAAGCTTAGACTATTTCCAGCGTATTTTATTTTACGAGGTACACAAACTCCCATGTCCTTCAACAAAACTGCCAGTCCTTACTTCCAATGGTGGGGATGTGGAAGATGGCCATGAGAGCTGCTGCTCTCTTCTGGCAAGACTGATGCTATTCTCCACCGGGGACAAGGCTCTGACAGAGATCAGGTAGGCCTACCTGCCCGGAAGAAGGCATCGGCACCAGGTTCCCTTCGTATTTCCTCCATGAGCAGGTTCAGGGGGCAGGTCTTGGTCTCCTGAGCCACCAGCAACAATTGCCAAATGGCTGTTGCAGAGAGAGTCTGCTTTTCTAGAACTGCTGACATCAGAGAACTGAAACCACCCGAGTCAGAGTCACGTTTCACGAGCTTCTCCATGACCTTCAAGATGTGGCACAAAAATACATGTAAGGGATCCTCTAGGCGCCAGCCCAGCTGCAGAGCTGCGAGTCTGAGTCCTGGGCTACAGTGGACGTATTTCTGGGGCTTTCGCAACATCACTTCTCAACCGGAGAGACTTTTAGAACTGCCAAAGCTCTTCACACTTCCTTTTGAATGCCTTTCTTATTACTGCAGAAATTACAATCTCTGACTTATCACTCTGTCCTAGAAATCAAATCACTTTTTCTCCTTCTCTACGGACCCCTTAGCATTTCTCATCACGGCTGTGTGTGTACATTTATGTAAAATATAAATATATTTTTAAAGTATGTATATTTGTCATCTTTTCTCCTTCTCTCCTTTTACCCACCCTCCCTCCCTCTCCCCCGCTTTTTCTCTTACCTCTCTTTCTCCACGGGCTAAACCCTTCACATGTGGGATCACTTTTAGTAATATCTGGTTGTCTGTGAAAATCTCCGAGAGGTTTTCATGATACCGCCTCAACAGCTCGGTCCCATAATCATCAGGGCTTGCTCGGACTGCAAGGATATTAGCAAAACAATAATGTTTGCTACAACAAAATGTCCTTACGGGCTTCTGCTACAGAGGATTAGGGAGGTTACAAATGACAGAGGAAGAGCATTATCACACAAGTGCTCTGTCTCCTCTGGAAGGCAAGTTCGGCTCCTGGCTTGGGGCCTCATATATGTGTGTTCAGATCTCCTTTGGTCTACCCTTAATCACTTGGTGCTTCGGGTTACAAAACCACTAACACTTTCAAAGTCAGCGGTTTGCAAAGTCAGTGATTGCTCAACAGGGAGGTAATTAGAAGGTGTGCTTGTAAGAGATTCAGACATACAGATTCAAGGGGTGTTATTCCTCGAGCCTGAGGTTAAGGATCCATGTGGCAATCCAAAATACTAGCAGGCATGAGTCAAGACTCCGGTAGTGAAGCTGACCCATCGTTCTTCATGCCCTTTGAGCCAATCTGTTACTCTCTTTTAAAAGGTCATATTTAATTTCAAAGTCAGAAAAATAAACACTATCAGGAATTTCCTTTAGTTTTACAGATATTTAAAAATGTATTCTCCTCTTTGGCCCAGTTAACTTTGCTTCTGGGAATCATGCCTTAAGAAATGCTCTGGAAGCAAAAAGTCTGTGTACAAAGATATTTGTCACTGTATAACCTGTGATGAGGAGGGGGAAGAGAACACCTAATATTTAGTAAGGACCTATGATTTGCTACATGCTGCATAGATATTGTCTCACAGTAGCCACAAAAATGAATGTGATGGGTGCCATTCTCACCCCCATCTCAGAGAGGAAAAAGTGAGGTTCAGAAGGGTTAAGTCATTGGCTCAGGGTCACACAGCTACAAAATAATCAGGTAGTCTTGATAGCCCTAACCGTTACGCCACATGTACCCCTAAACAGGACATAAGTAATGCATGATATGCATCCCTATAATGGAAAACTACACAGCCTTCAAAAATAGGGTTATAGAGCGTTTTCTGCGATGTGGGGGAGAAAGTTTATATTATACTGTTAAGCAGAGGAAATTATAAAATTATAAAATACAGTAGAATATCTCACCATTGTAAAAATAATGTGACAAATACGTCAATGTGCTAGTACTGACATAATCAAGCGGGAGGGTTTGAGGTTGTTTTCTTCTTTATTTTGTAAATTGTTCAAGTTTGTATTGGTATTAATTATTTTTATAAGCTAGAAGAAAGTCCTCTCCTTTTGCAACTACCCTTTTTCTGAAAACCACCTTGGTCTCAAGTGCTCTGGGACTGGGGAGAACTGGCTAGACTTGGCACATTTTTCTAAGGACTGGGACAGGGACTCCTATCCCCCCAGACTGAATGTACATGAGGGGTGGGTAATTCTGGGGACCGCCAGAACCAAAGAGCACTCACACGGGAGTGGGAAAATCAAGATCGGAGTCTTGGCTGCTTAGATTTATCAAAACAGCTTGTCAAAATTATGAGCTCTGTGAGCCGGCTGGCTCCTTCGGCATTCCCAGATGCCAGGTGCCAGCCCTGGGAAAGCCACACCTTCACAAACCCCGAACCACGGGAACATCACGGGGACGCTTGACGGACAAGAGGTGTTCTCAGATTTCAGATCTTAACTCCAGAACTACTGAGAATCACTGCTTTCTGTTGTAGCAGGGCATCTCTCACCATTACCTCATCTCCCCAGCATGGAGCCCAAAGGGTGTTGAAGCTCTAATTTTCTGTGGGAGAGGTTCCAGTCCAGAGAGCCTACAATTAACGGATACCTGGGGTGCCTGACGAGGTGGCTAATCGCTGCAAATTCTCCAGCAGAAGGCCCAAGTGTGGGGACGTCGGTTTCACAGCCTGAAGGAGTTTTACCAAACTCTCTGCAGTCAGAGTCTTATCTTCAGACACTCTGTGCAGTAGCTTCTCCACTGTCTCCTTGGGTGTCCCGCCCTCGCAGCAATCCAGGATCACCTGCAGCGGCAAGCAATCGGGCAGACAGCGGTTACCGGCACTTCCAGATGCATCTGAGGCGCCGCAGGGGAACCCAGCGAGACTCTCAGCAGGACCGGGCGCCTGTCCCCGGGTCCCCCTCCGCGGCCTCCGGCACCGCTGTTCCCAGAGTCTCCTCCTTGTGCTATGTCAGTAAAAAGCCCAAGTTTTCTCCGAACGAACAGCTCTGTGAAAATCCTTCCTCCTCAACTGCAGGTCTGTGTAGATGCTTTGTGGTTCCCCACCACCCCGCCCCTCCAGTTTGCATTTTGTGCGATTCCTACCCGAAGCCCACATGGCAGCGCAGGCAGCCTACCTCTCCCCTGGTTCTTCAGACTGGGTTCATTCAGACACAGGGACTGAGAAACAGACTGGCAATTAATGAATCCAGCTACAGCGGTTTTCAGCCTCCGTTCAATAACTACATGATCGTGGGAAGAGGGTGCAATTTCAGGGCAATCCTATTATTTTACTTCCTTTTACTTAATTTTCATAGCAATTTGAATGTCCAGATAATTTACACATTAGTCTGTGGTCTCCAAAATAGTAGATTTAAAGTGCATTTCTGGATAATTTTTCTTGTAGATTCTCGATCTCTCTTATCAGCTCCACACACACACGGCTCCAGTCATCATCCCCCACCTCCACCCCCTTTGTTCTTCCTTGGTGTGCTGGAGTCAGGAGGGCACAGGGCTCCAGCAAGAGGCTGAACAATAAAACACACGACTGTTATTTTATCGTTATTTTCCTATTACAAGATAACTATTTCCTAATGGACTACAACTCACTATGTATAACTTGGCTCTTATAACACTGATAATGTGGGGGATTATTTCAACATATGTAATCTACACATTCCTTAAGTAACCAAATTTTGAGCTTTCCTTTGGGAAAATACCAGCTTTCAGGAGAAACAGTCAAGCAGATCAGTGACAGTAGCATGCTAGAGGATGCCATTATCAAATTAACTCCCATTTAAAAATAAATTTAGCTATAAAACCAAATTAGTTTTATGTATATGAAAGGAGTATCTGTATTATATATATGAAAGGAATGCATACATTATATATTAAGCTGTCATATTCATCAGTACAGAACATAGTCATTCTCTTTGTTTAATGTCTAATATAACTAGATTCCTACTAAATGAATCATAACTTAAAATTAGAGCACCTGTATCTAAAAACCATGCTGATTTCGGTGCTCTTAGTTCCTAAGCAATGACCTGATATATAATGAGGCAGCCAGATACTGTCCAGAGTGGGTAGGGCCTTTAAAAAGCCAGACAAGCCTAGTAGGAACCCCAGTCCTAAAATGTACAGCCAGTGTGACCTTCAGTGAGTGCTTTCATTCTTTGAACCTTATCTTCCTCATCTGTGAAAGAAGAGAATAATACCAACTCTTGCACACTTGTTATTAGGAGTTTCTGAAGTTGCTATTTGCAGAGGCTGACATAACGTCTAAGACATACATGATCTTTAAATGACAGTTGGTATTGATACCCTTAGGCAGCTGTAGGCACAGTGGTTAAGAGAACATGCCGTGTTTCCAAGTCTGAGCTCCAGTATGGATGCCCAGCAGCTGTATCTTTGGGTGAGCTGCTTCACCGTCCTAAGTGTCTGTTTCCTCATCTTTAAAATGAGGGTAATATCCATGACTTCATAAAGTTGATGTGAGGGTAGAATTTAGTAATGTTTAAAAGGTCCTCGGCACACCGCTCAGCACACGGTAAGCAGTAAGTTAACAACAACTGTCGTAATTACTGTTTTTGTATCTGTTTCCAATCCTGAAGTAAAGACATTTCTATTTACCATTTCTTATAGAACCCAGGGTATGTATACATAGGGGCCGTGGTGCCTTGATTAGCATCATTGTGCAACAGAAGAGAGTTCTAAAAGGCCCGAGTGCATGTTCCATGTGATGCCCACACACTGTGGCCATTCGATCAACATTCACCTCGATGGTCCTGCTTTATTGTTTCGCTTCAATTTTCACGAGAAGAAGTAGCTTAATGAAGCTCTAGTAGAACCCCAATTCTAAGAGGTGTTTTTGTGATTTATAACTAATTTAAGTTCTTCTGCTTCAGTCCTTTCTGTCAAGTAAACTGAAAGTGACAGAGGAAAATGACAGTGTGGTCTGTCTTGGTGCAGAGAATGAGGCTGAGTCTGGGCTCTTCCTATAAATGCTGTTTTACCGAGATAATGAAACAGTTCAAAGGACACATTCAATTTAGCTAATAAGGAAAAGGTTTGAATGAGTAATCGAATGAAATCCCTAAATAGGGAATCAGGTACTTCTAGAGCTATAAGCAACTTACTTAAACTGAGTGCCTGAAATTACATTCAGTCTTAAGCCTAAGGAGAAACCAGGGGCTTAATCTTATTTTGTATATTATCTTTCTCTAAGAAATTCAAAGGAGTTATAATTTTGGGAACACATAATTTATGAAGTCTAATTTTGAGATTAAGGATTGTTCCCATTTTATATGAAAAAACTACAATTTATGACCACTGAGAAAAAGAGAATTGGGGGTCCAGTCTTTACTACTGATCCATTCTACCACTGCTTTCTAAACATTTTCTCTCCCAAACATGTAAGCCACTTCCCAGCTTTAAGAATTGATGCCACAGAAGTTCTCTGTTCCTATTCCTTCCTTCCAGATATAAAAATATTTTTAGCACAAAGTTGAAATCAGTAACACCAACAAACACAGTTATCTAGTTGACTTGAGAAGTCATGACAGCAGTTTCATGAGGATTTTAGTAGCTGCTGGTGGGAGAGTAAACTGGTACAACCTTTCTGAAGGGCAATTTGGCAATATATAGCAAACACTTGAAAAATTTTATACTCTCTATTCCAAAATTCCACTTCTTAGAAATTACTTGAAGGAAACAGTTTGAGAAGTATGCAAAGATTTGTGTGCAAGGATGTTCTCTACATCATTTATTATGGCAGAAAGTTGGAAACAAATGTGCAACAACAAACAACTAACGAATTATGGTATGTTCATTAAACAAAATACAATGCAGTTACCAAAGTCCATATTATAGTATGGAAACATATTCACAATACATTAAATAAAAAACCCAAAGTCATTCTGTATAAGCCTATCCCAGGATGACTCAAATGAGAAAAAGTGGGAGCACATGCTCTAAAATGTCAGCAGTGATCATCTCGGAGTGCTGAGATGGTGAGAGATTTTAATTTTTTTTCTTTTTGCTTGTTTCCCCAATTTTTCCTACAGGTGAACAGTGTATCGTTTCTGTAAAGAAGAAAAGTGTCAAAATTATAATTACAAATGTGCCTAAACGTTTTCACTCCTGGGGCAACTGTTTTACATTAACAACTCATTGAGTCAGAGCAGGACTATCCCCACCCCATCCACGTATCTAAACATTTCATCATACGACACGACGTGCAAGCCCCTCAGCCAGCTGCTGCCAAGGGTACAAAGAGACACGGTTCAAGAATGTGAACTTCTAGGTGCTTACTATGCAGTAGGTACAAAAACACTGCAAGGGAAAAAGTGCTATGGGCCACAAAAGAGGTTAAAAAAAGTGCTACATAAACTCAGGAGGGAGGAAGGGATGCTCAACACCACAGTTACCCTTTTTTCAGTGCCAGTCAGGAATTCCTCCTTGGCTGTTTCCAGAAACTCCAGGATAGGTCTCAGCTGTGTGACACACTGGATCAGGTCCTCTTTGTGTTCTAGTAACAGAGCAGACAAGGTCTTTCCCTCCTCTGTGCTCCCTGGGGGAAGAGAGAGTGTGAGAGACGCACAGGAGAAGCTAGTCAATTTGAAGAAAATGACAGCACGGTTTGTCAAGAGAGATCTAACAGAATAGTAAAGTGATTCTCAGCCTATTTTGAGCACCCAAATGCAGAATCTCTTTCTGGAGAGGAAAATACTTTATTATTCTGTTTAAACTCTATGAAAGGAAAAATGTTTCATTTATCTGTCGAAACACAAAGCTGCAGAGCCAGGCAGAGGTTAACTTCCGGTTGGCAAGGCCACCGCTTTGTACCTAACCCAAATGAGAGAAACTTTAGCCATCAGTGCTGCCGGCAAACCAGTTCACCCTGGGCACTCAAAACATCGCCTGGGATGTGTGGCTTGTGAAGGGCAGGAGAACACTGATGATCTTCTCCAACTTCAAGGTGTCAGACTAGTTAACTAGGGGACAGGAACGGAGACTCAAATTTAGCTTGTATATATTTAACAGGCAGCTTCTGGAATTCTGTGTAGAACTGATGTGAAAATCACTTAATGATAACTAAGCCGCCGAGGAAATGTCATCACCAGAGCAAACTTGACAGCACCTTCCCAGAATAAAACTCAAGCCACCCAGGTGGATGGGGTCTTCTCCTACCTTTTGGCCGCACCACGTCGACATCTTCTGGCTTTCTGTCTAACAGTGCTGCCTTTACTGCGGGATCGGAATCTTGGTACAGCTTCAAGAGCGACACGACAGTCTGAACATCCAGGCTCTCGTCTCTTACTTTATCCAGGATTCTCTGGAATGCCGAGTGTCCTTCTTCACCCTCAAGACATCCCATTATAGTCTGTGGACACAAGTAACCGGAAAGAGAGATCAGCCAGCCATGAGAACCCCACGCTCCTTGGATTTGGCGAGTGAGGCCCTCAACAATTTGATCCCCGCCTCTTTGGCCTTTCATGGTATTTGGCATTCCGATGGCTTCTGCGTCACAGCTCTTCTGACTTCAGAACACTGAAGCATTCAGGATGGATAAGCACCCACCTTTCTGATCCCTCCTACTCGGCCTTCCTCACTGATTCTCCTTCCAAATCCCTAACCAAAAGTAGTACCGAAAATTGATCCCAACTCTATTTTTTCTCCTGTATGATCTCCCTTTGGAAAAGCTCTTACATATACAGCTTTCATAACACCTCTAGGCCGATAACCCTGAAAACTAGCTCCCTAATGCTAAGCTTTCTGTTTAAATCTGGAGCCACACAGTTTCTACTAGAAATGCCTTATCCTCCAGAGGTCTTGGCACCACATGCCACCATCTGGACTCTTCTAACCCTGGAGTACTAAAATATCAGCAACTCCAGTGGTGAAATAAACAAAATTAGCGGGAGGAAGGCCAACTGGAAGGAAGGGTTAATATTTCTATTTTAGCAATAATAAATTTATTTTTAAAAAATCTGGAACCAAAAGTTAATTTTATGTGCATAGCCTTTATATTTCTACTTGGCAAAACTACAACCTACCTTTGATGTTTTTTAGTGTCAATACCATAAAAGAAGAGTTTCCTCACAAGAAAGCAAAAAGTTATGGTTTTCTGCACATACACCACACACACACACACACACACACACACACACACACACACACACACAC
>NW_027397080.1:20479839-20552860 GCF_003265705.2 Callorhinus ursinus
ACACACACACACACACACACACACACACACACACACACACACACACAACATGAAAGGATCTCATGAATATCTATACTTGCAAAGTTCAGCTAGACAGTTATTATAAATTCTGGTAGTAATTATAGGTTTAAAATTTTTGTTTAGAGAGATTTTTATCTTTCTCTCCTCCTCCCAAATAAACAGAAATTATGAACAAGTTAAAGTTAGACTGTGTTTCTTGGCTTTTGCTTAAGCTTGCTTCCTGATCACAGAATGAACATATAAAGCCAAGTTAAACTTAAAAAAAAAAAAAAAGGCTCCTGTGATTTTTAGTCATATACAAAAGTAAATTCAGATAAAGCCCAGTTTTGGAATACACATTAACTAAATTAAGTAACTTCCATGAACCTGAGTAACTCATCTTGTCTCCATTTTGAAAATAATAAACAAATGAAATACCAACTCAGCTGAATGCTTACTCGCTTTCAGTCACATTTACTCAACCTTCCATGCTCTTTTTAGTCACCCTAAAATCTCTTTAAGGAATGCCTTTTCCCTGACAGCAGTAGGGACCTGTGGTAGGCAGCCTCGAGATGGTTCCTAACATCCCTGCCACCAGGTATTCATGCCCTTGGGCTGAACCTGATGTCGTGCTTCCAAGGAAAAGCATATGGCATAAGTAATGGAGGGCACTTCTGAGGCTCAGTCACCATGACTTCCCTCTCGTCCATGTGGGTACTCTCTGCCTTCGCTCTGGAGGCAAGCTGCCATGTTGTGAGCTGCCCTACAGAGAGGCCCACGTGGCAGGGAACGGATGTCTCTGGCCAACAGTCAGTGAGTGAGCTTGGAAGTGAATCTTCAGAACCCTGCCAACAGTCACATGAGTGCACTTAGAAGGAGACACTCCCCATCCCCACCCCACCCCCACCCTGCTCCACTGAGCCCGGAGCTGTCTGCAGCCTTGTCTTGGACCTTGAGCCAGGGACTCAGCGAAGGATGCCTAGATACCTGACCCACAGAAATGGTGAGGTAATAAGTGTGTGTTCTTTTAAACTGCTATATGTTAAAGAGTAATTTGTTATTTGGCAATAGATACCTAATACATACCCTCTCAATGCCTATGCCCTCAGTAAACATGTTTTTCTCTCTTTACTTCTCCTTTCCTTCCTCCTTTTCTTCAATGCATCTTAACTGATACAGCATTTAGTCGTCGTCTCTCCTAGGCCAGTGTGCTTTCACCTGAAGCTCTCTGAATCTCAGTATCCAATTTGTCTGGCATTATCATTTGAGCCGGTGGGGAAGAGGCGCTCTCATCAATGGTGGCATCTGATGCACTTCTCATTATCCTCTCTGCTGTATCCTCCTCTGCAGAACTGCTCAGCAGTGAAATTAAAACATTTGTTAACTTCATTGCTCAGCAGTGACGCTAGGGTGTGACCATCTGGGAAGAGGAGCAGGGGTGAGACGATGAAAGGGCCAGAGGGAGCAGTCAGCTGCCTGGACAGCCCTGCTCTTTGCTCTTTCTTCCAGAACCTACTGGAGGCCTGGCACCAGAGCCAGCGTTTTAACTGTTACTCCATCAGCTCCCTAAACTGCCTGGGGCTCCTCCGTGCAGTGAGCCCTTTTCTGAAGTAGCATATCTGCCTAAACAGAGGGCGTCCCATATTGTGGCAGACTGAGGTTCACCGACTGCTACCATGTAACAGAACTCTAAGACATGAGCCCAAAACAGAGTTTTGCTCTTTAAGCAAACATTTGGAATTCCTTTGATTCTTAGAGTTAAAGGTACTTCAATAAATTCATACCAAATTATGGTCACACATGTAATCAACATACTTTGATTTATGAATGAACTATAGGCCAATATATTTAAAGATGGGACAGTTTCTTTTCCTTTTAAAATTTAAGCTTTGCCTTACACTAAGGTCTTTTAATTGAATTTACTTATTTTCCCAACTGTCTGCCTATTGCCTTTGGATTTGTTTGAGTTATGCTGTGTTCTTACTCACCCATGTCTCCCCTGAATGCCAAGGGCCAGATGATGGCACTCATGACATAGACCACAAGAGCTCAACATAATCCCAGACACTGTGCGTATGTGCCATATATTTAACTCCTCACATCAGTCCTCGGAGGCATTATTACCACAACTACTTAAATGAGAGAGAGGTGAAGTAATTTGCCTGAGGTTGCGTGGCCAGTAAGCAGAGTACCAGGGAAGAAACCCTGAGCTTATTCCAGTGACTCAGCACCCCTTTCACCAGTTCCCACCCCTAGATTTTGAGTGTAACCAAATCCATTTACACTGCATTCTCCTGGACTTATAGAGTCAACATCACGTTGAACCCAATGGGTCATATCTAGACAATCTGTACCATTCCTCCTGGTCCCAGTGACTTGTATACAGACTGGTACACAGTAGATGCTTCATAAATATTTGTTTAACCGAATGAATACCTTGCCATATTCCCTTGCCATAAAACCAATAGCCTTTCTATCAATGGCTACATTACCTTAGACTTCATAATTAGAGAGAAGATATGGCAAAACAACAACTTACTTCCATTTCTCATTGACCCGTAAAATGAACCCTACACTCTCAGTGAACACAGTCCAAAAAACACAGACATGCACTTCTTGACAAATCTCCAAAGTAGTGACACGGTTGAAAACATCAGATTCACATAGGAGAGGAGACTTGTTTGCCTTTGAAACAAAGTTGAAAGAGAAAAAAAAGCTACTAGGCCTTAAGCTTTGGGAGTCGTTCTAGAACTTTAGGTGAAAAGTGGATCAAACAGCAAGGAAATCAATACTAGAAGTTATCTCCTTATTCTAGTCAAAGATTCGCTTTGCTATATACACAATTAATTAAAAGCAGGAACATGGCTAGGAATAAAGAAAGAAGACAATTAAAAGTTCCTGCATAAAAGCTAAAAAAAATTATGAGCTTGCCTTTAAACACAGGATTTGCTCAGCTCAGCCAGAAAGCCTGTTAGGTCAGTATCTGCTTTCTCTAATGGGTAGGGCTATTACACCGAGATAAAGATGGGCAGAAGCCACTTTCCCATCCCAGCACCCAAGAGATTTCTCCTTAATCAGTTCTGGCTTTGGTTTCACACAATCCAAGCAGCCCAGCCTCCTCCCATGTTGCTGCAATCACTGTTCAGGGAATGGCTTTGCCACCTTTCATCATTTATCTCAGGAAATAAAATAAGCAGGACACTAATTAGTTCGTGGCATCCTCCTGAAACCTGGGGCAGTCCAGGCCAGGTGCACACCTTGTGTCTGTGTTTCAGAAAAGGAACAGGCTGGTCCATCTCAACCAGAACACTCACAGGCCTTCACAAGCCTCCAAATTTCACATCTAAGCACAGATCATTTTTAACGTTAAGCTGTCTTTTTAATGTTATGCCGATTAACCAAATAACAACAATAAAAAGCATTCAAAGCTCCTTGGGAGCTAAAACTCTTTAAACAGAAAAACAACAAACCCCAGCCTTTACAATTGGAGCTGAAATGCAGACTGATATTTCAAGTGAACAGTTTGCAAATGCTTTCAGTACTGAGGCCTTTTGGGGATTCCCATAGTTTGGTGACTCCAAAAAAATAATTACATATGTGGCAGGATTTCTCTGCTGTCAAGACACTCTATAGGGATAGGGATCCAGTTTTATTTATATGTATTTTCCTAGCAACCAGCTCAATGCCTGGCACACACCAGCTGCTCAGTAAATATTTGCTGAATCAAGGGGTAAGCAAAGAATAACACTTGGGAAAAATGTGTACTCGGTGGCCCCTCAAAACACTGAGGTGTCAGCACAGACACTGTGACATCTGCCATCATACACTAAGAACTGTGCAAGCCATTAACTTCTCTAGCAGTGCTTCTCAGAAATGTGGTCTACTGATACCAAAACAGCAACACGGGGAGCTGCTCTACCACAACCTAAGAATCAGACTCTCTGGAAATGAGATGTACATTTTAACAAGTGCACCGGATGATTTTTACATACACTGAACCACTGTTCTAGAGACTGATGGCTTTGTACCAGACACTATACCTGCAGTTCAGGAAGGTACTTCCAAATGGGTAATGGTCCCTGTTTGAAAGCATGACTTACAAATTAAGCTTAAAGTAACAGCAATCCGTCTCATGTGTCAGAGCAAATGACCATGGCACTAGGATATTATAAGGCATTAAGTAAAAAGGGGGTTTTCAAGGTCAGCTAAGTCTAAAAATACAAAGTTAACGTATAAACAAACAATAGCAGTCAGCACCAATTGAGCTCCTTCTCTGGGCCTGGCATTTTAATGTGAGTTTTCCATCAATAATCTTTATTAATTTCACAATGATCCTGTGATACAGGTGACAACATTCCCATTTTACAAATTAGGAAATTAGTTTCCGCAGTGTAGTGGCTATCACGTTCGCCCCACAAATTAGGAAATTAAGGCTTACAGGGACTAAGTTGTTTGAGGTCACAACACTAGCAAATGGCAGAGCTGAATAACTAACTGTATATCCACACAATGGAACTCTGCTCAGGCATAAAAAGGGTAAATATGCAACAACATAGGTACACCTCAGAAGAATTATGCTGAATGCAAGAAGCTGGACCAAAAAGAATATAGAATGTATGACTCCCTTTATATATAATACTCTAGAAAATGCAAATTCATCCACAGAGAGAGCGCAGGTCAGTGTCACCTGGAGATGGGCAGGTCGAAAGGGGTAGGAGGAGGGATTACTAAGGGCATAAGGAAACTCAGGGGTGATGGATATGTTCAGTATCTTGCTTGTGGCAATGG
The DNA here is from genome assembly GCF_003265705.2 of Callorhinus ursinus. NCBI lineage: Eukaryota > Metazoa > Chordata > Mammalia > Carnivora > Otariidae > Callorhinus > Callorhinus ursinus. The sequence continues at coordinate 20,484,628 of NW_027397080.1, forward strand.
CGTCGGATTTTAAAGCTTATCAAACTGCACACTTTAAATACATACAGCTCACTGTAAGTAACCTACCTTAATAAACTGATCTAAAAGAAAGTTAAAAAGTGAAAGAGAAGCACAGGGCCTAAGTACAAAGCAGTACTTTACCAACTCTATGTATTTTATTTAATGGAATCTTATGCTCTTCAAATATTTTTTTCTCTTTTTCTTTCTGCAGCTGAAAGGCTTATTATGGAATATAACAGAATCAGTTTTAAATACTACCACCAAGTGATTTGTAGAGCTCTTACTCTGACCTCTAAAACCGAGGAAGAAATAACATAAGCCTATAATGACCCCAACAGTGAATCAGTGTTCTTTCTAAGTACTACTAATGTTATTGTCACCAAAAGATTAGGACAAGAATTGGGAGGGAAAAAAAGTGTTGGATGAAACCATGTACAGCAAAACTTTCTTGAGCACTTGTTATTAGCCAGACACTTTTAGGTATCAGCATTAGAAAAAAAAAATGCTTAACAGACAGTTCAAGTGAGTATCCAGGCAACCCTAATAATCTGAGTACTGCTGATCTATGCTGCTGCTCCTCAGGCACCAGAATTAAGTAGAGAGGAAGTCCCAAGAGGGAAAATGAAGAGGTGTGTCTCTAAGCCATCCAGGTAACAAACTTGTAACAAAAACGACAGCTTGAACAGAGAACATCCACGTGCAAAAATATAAAACCATAATGTCCTTCAGTATTATCGGTACAAAGAATATCAAGGTTTTACAACTTATCACCTCCCTAACAGAGTCACTGGGGTTAACCCAGTGTTATGAAAAGCTGTTCTTTCAAGAAAGTAATTTACAGTCAACTGTCAATTAACCATGGTTAAAAGAAATACCTGACCTTGAATTGTTGTTGTTTTAAAGTAACTTGCTATGAATCTGGGAAATACTTATATAGCAGAAAGGCATTCACTGCTTGGATGAAGGTAACTAACAGACATGCAATTGCCTACAGCGACATGGGAAGCCTCCCGCCACGCAGATGAGCAAGCCTGCAGGGACAGTGCCCACCAGCTCTGCCAAGCCCCGCTCAGCACGGGACGCACGGCTGGGGGAAAGGCAAAGCAAGAGGAATCCTAAAGTGGCTGTGGACGTTCAAGGGATGGGGAGTCAGGTAGTGAGGAAGCCCACCGGTGGGGATGCGTCTCACTGACAGATTGAAAGAAAGAAAAGGCCAGTTATTCAAGAAATAAGAGCTTGATAACCACTGGGCAGTTGTTGGGTCGTTCCTAAACACTTCTACATACATGACATACATGTATCATTTTCCCCTACTGGCAGTAAAACCTAGTGTGCAAGGGAACCGCTCTGAAGTCAGAATGCTTGAGTTTGAATTCTTGCTCAGTCCTACAAGCTCTGCGGCCTTGGCCAGGTTATATACCTGAAACCATTTTTCTCATCTGTGAAATGGGGCTAAAAAACAGTAAAATAGTACCCACCCGGGTGATTTTTTGTGAGAACTAAATGTGATAACATGTGTGCCAAGCATAGCAAGGTAAGTATTCAATAAATGTTCACCATTAGTGGTTTTATGTCATAAAATGGCCACTGTATTCTTAAACATTGGATGCAATTTACTATATAAGGTTTACATTAAGTCCATTTCGTACCTTGTTTTGAGTATTTCTTATTGTTCTGCTCTGGTTTTTATCATTCAGTCTTGATTTGGGGTTATCCATGACTACTTTCTGCCTCATTTTATCCTTGATTAATCAGGAGGAAACGGTATGATCAGTTACGTATCCTGGATCAAAACTGGTTGTAAGCCTGGTGATCAGAATATAACTTAGTTTTGAAAGCATCTTGCCTAGTACTTTTGCAAGACTGCCCTTTAGAAAACAAATGTCAAAAAAAATTAAAGTTTGAGGGATGCCTGGGTGGCTCAGTCAGTTAAGTGTCTGCCTTTGGCTCAGGTCATGATCCCAGCGTACTGGGATCGAGTCCTGCATGGGGCTCCTTGCTCGGCGGGGAGCCTGCTTCTCCCTCTGCCTGCCGCTCCCCCTGCTTGTGCTCTCTTTCTCTCTCTGACAAATAAATAAATAAAATCTTTAAAAAAAATTAAAGTTTGAAAAAACAAAGACTCTGGAGTATTTTGCATTTTCAGAGTTCTGCCCCGTATGGGAAGCTGGTCTGGTATCGAGAGAACACTACATCCGCAAACAAATAAAACGGTACTTACCTCCTCCTGTGCACCTTTAATTTCCGAACACTCTTCTAGTCTTTTTAAAACATCCTGGGTTACCAAGAGTGCATCAGAGAAGACACTTTCATTCTCTAGAAGAAAATTCAGCTGATGGTGTTTCCTCTCATACTCTGAGTACAAAACAGAATAAAAAAAAATATATCAGTGATTCATTATTTGAGATGATTTTTAAAAGTTTAAGCTGACAACCTTTAGGTTGTATGCTGCATTTATAACTGACACCTAGCACATCAGTTGTGGGTAACAGAAAACAGTGTCCCTACCAGCTTCCTCCTCTGTGCCGCCCTCATCCTGGTTAGAATAATGGGTAAGCAACAAAACCGGTATATCGGGGGCACTTAAGGTGACTCAGTAGGTTAAGCATCCGACTCTTGATTTCGGCTCAGGTTGTGATCTCAGGATCATGAGACCAAGCCCTGAGTCAGGCTCCGCACTGGACAGACACAGAGCCTGCCTGGGATTCTCTCTCCCCATCTCACTCTGCCCCTCCCCACTCGCTCTCTTTTTCTTTCTCTCTGTCTCAAAACAAAAACACCCCTGGTACATTGTTATTTTAGCATTGCTTTTCTGCTCTGTAGCTCATCCTCAGCGTTCCATCACTCAAAAACACAGACACTTTAAAAAAAGAAGAATGCCCCCTTGGGGGGCAGGCTGGCTCAGCTGGGGGAGCATGCGACGCATGATCTCAGCGTTATGGGTTCGAGCTCCATGTTGGGTACAGAGATGACTTAAAAAAAATAAAATCTTAAAAAAAAAGAAGAAGAATGCCCCAGTGGGAGTTTTGCTTTGGATTCTGTGTTGGATTGGACTGGATTTTGGTTTCCTATCTAGCAGTGGTTTTTGGTAAATTTATCATTGAAACAAAAAAAATTCATAAAGATCACTGGATGTAGTAATTGACAATAGAAGGACAGATTATAAAAGAACTATTAAACGAAGATTACCTGGCTCTGTGCTTGCCCCCTTTGCCTCTCTAAAGGCTTGTACAGCAGGAGAGGAGGAACAAACTTCAGATGGACGAGGAGTCTCCACCGAGGTGTCTGTGTTCCCCTGCATCTCCTGGGCACTGGAAGGCCCCATACTCATCTCTCGTGCGTCCTCAGTCTCGGCTTTCACAGGGCCCCCTAGAGGGGCAGAAGCCTCCAGGGAAGGACGAGACTCTGCAGCGCCCTCAGAGGCAAGGATTTCTACTTCAGGCTTCTCTGGTTCCTTCCTGAATGCCTCTGAGGATGGTACGGAGACATCCTTCACCACCTGACCCTGAACAGAGCAGTTCACAAGGCTGGTCAGAAGATTTTTACAACTAACGGCCACATCAAACATCTGGAGGCTGTCGGCCAGAGAGATGATTTTGGAGAAGTTGTGCTTGCCCACGGGTAGTTTGCCAGTGTACATCATTTCTAACAAGAGGGCAAACTCCTCGGGGCTCACGACAGACGCATCGATGGAGATGGTGTCTGTGTTGTCCAGCAGGGTTTTGAACAGGAGGCTGGCCGCAGCCAGGACGAGCTTGTGGGCCCTGAAGTAAATGGCACCAATGGAAATGGTGCAGTCACAGAACTGCTGCTCCTTGCACAGAGTGTAGAGCTGCTGCAGCAGCTGCCGGCTATAGTTGGGGAGCTCCATCGCCTCCGCTCTGCCCCTGAAGACTTCTCGCCCTCTCTTCTTCCAGAACCCACTCTGTGAGGATCAGTGCTGTCTCCTAGAGAAACCCCAAAAGTGCTATGTTAATACATCACAAGCACACAGGGAAAGACCTTGAATGAAATATTCAAACAAACAGTCAACTCACACATGCATTCGCCCAATGTTGCTCAACAGGAGGGGCGCTGCGCCAGGGACGCTAGATTAATAATGCTGACGAGAGCAGTCACGGGCGTAATGCTGTGAAAGGGATTATGCTTTGTGCTTCATCTGGACAGTCTCACTGGATCCTCACGATGACTCAATGGGAAAGATACCGTACCTTCCCCATTTTACAGATGAGACTGAAGCTTAGAGGTACTGAGACAACCAGCCTGAGGCAAAGGAGCCGTTAAATGGCGTTTGTGTATCACTCACCTCAGGGCTGTAGGTAATACATTGCTGGATGCGTTCCTGCCTCCAGTGAATTCTCAGCCAACGGAAGGAGGCAACTATATAAACAGATCTGCAACACAATGTCCTCATCTCATTGGACTTATCTGCAACACGCACGCAGGTCATCACTCCCTCCTGCTTCAAACACATGTTTCGCTTGCTCCTGCTCTCTCTGCTTCGCCCATGACCTCCCGAACCACGCCTTCCCAGCACCCTTTGCTGGGTCCTCTGCGTCATGTTGGCCTTTACAGTTTGGAATGCTCCAGGACTCAGTCATCTCTCCTTTCGTCTTCTGTCTCATCTGATTCCACACCTTTGAAATGTCAACGAATGCTGACAGCTTGCAGGCTGACATCCTGAGCTCGGGCCTCTCCTCTGGAGTCCAGATGCACACCTCCAGCTACCTGTTCAGCATCTCCGATCAGAGGCCTGATGGGTGGCTTAAACTTACATCCAAAACTCTCCTGCAATCTTCCTACTCCACAGCAATTTTGTCTTTCTAGTTGTTCAGACCAAAACCCAGAAGTCATCCTTGACTCCAGAGTTTTTCTTATACTCCTTATCCAATCCTTTATAAGTCCTGTTGACTCTACCTTCAAAATACACCCCAAATCCAATCACTTCCTGCTGCCTCCACTGGCTCTGGGCTCTTCCTTCAGTCTAAGCCTCCATCACCTTGGATCTGGCCTATTGCAGCAATCTCCTCTAACTGGTCTCCACACCCCTGCCCCTTTCTAGCCCCACCCCTACGCCACCCTACCTCAATCCAGGAGTCATAGGGCTCTTTTTGGCATGCAGCCAGAGCTTGTCCCTTCTTTGCACAGAAGCCTCCCTGGCTTCTGGTCTCAGAGTAAACGCAAAAAGCCAAGGTTCTTCTAATGGCCTACACCCCCCTCATAAGCTGGCTGGCATTTACTCTCTACGCCACCTTCTACCGCCCTCCCCTTACCCATTCGGCCCTAAGCACACTGCCTTCCTTACGGATCAGGGAACAGTCTGTACGTGTTCATCTACAGGTGTCTCCACACGTGTGCAAGGCTCACTCTCCCTTCCAGCAGGTCTCTGCTCTAAGGCCACATCATTACTGAGGGCTCCCCTGACCAGGTCCTTTAAATAGCAGCCTCCTCTCCAACCTTAGAACATTCCATCCCTCTTACTCTATTTATCATCACAGCATTATCACCTACTGACATATATTATATTTTACTTATTATCATGTATCTCCCTTCACTGGAATGTAAACTCCATTAGGGAAGGAACTTTTTAAAAAATCATCTGCTATATCCCAGTGCTTAAAATTCTGCCTCACACAAATGTTGTTGATTAGCTGGTGTAATGAATAAATGAATGGAAGGAGATGTAATGGCAGAGATTTGCACCCAGAAACCCAGCTTAGGGAAAAGGCGTGTGGAGCAGTCAGAGTAAGGTCTGGAGGAGGAGCTGAGCTGCCGGAATAAATGAGTAGGCCCTGGTGAGGTGAAGGGGGTGAGACAATAGGCGCTCTGGGCAAGGAGACTGCATGAGGCGTGCAGACAAGAAAACATCTCCAGTGGAGGGAAGGAAGGGGTACCGGGGGGACTGGAAGGAATTCAGTGATCCTGCAACATAAGCAGGGGGCAGGGGGTATCAGGAGCTAAAGCTGGCAGGCAGGGCTTGTGGCCACAGAGAGATACATGGGCCATGCTTAGGAGCTTGGATTTATCCGAAAGGCAACGAGGAGCCACTGAAGGGTTTGAAAGGCTTTAAGCAGGGAAGTCACATGGTCAAAGATGCATCTTAAATGGATCATCTAAGTGACATCTGCACAGAATTGAGGGGGATAATGCTAGAGACAGGCTCTATTATTGCAGGAGTTCAGAGATAAATCAATGAGGACTTTGACCCACAGAAGGGGCAAGAGAAGAGAGAGAAAGAGACAGCCAAAAATATTTAGAACATGTAACTGTCATGATTTAAAGTCTGAGTGGATGTGAGGGAAGAGAGAGACCGCTCCCAGGTCCTGGTCTGGTTGAGTGGGAGTGGATGCTGAGATGATCCAGATAACACAAGAAAATAGTCTTGGGAAGAAGATATGTGGTTCAGTTTTGGGTTTGAGGATCTTATGATGATAGCCAAATCCTATAATCTCACTTGTATAAAGAAAAGAAAATACACTGACAAAAGGGTGGAAAGCCAAACGTCAAAATAACACTGGCTGCCTTCTTTGTTAGCAAGATTGTGGGTGATCCCCTTTCCCTTCCGCCACTATTTCATTTTCCCACATTTGAAGCTGAAAGATCAAAATAAAAATAGGGGTGCCTGGGCAGCTCAGTTGGTTCAGCGTCCAACTCTTGATTTTGGCTTGGGTCATGATCTCAGGGTCATAGGATGGAGCCGATGTCTGGCTCCGTGCTCAGCACTGAATCTGCTTGTCCCCCTCCCTCTGCTCCTTCCCCCACTCATGCTTGTGTGCTCTCTTTCTCTCTTTCAAATAAATAAATAAAATCTTAAAAAAAAAATAAAAATAAAACTATTTCCAAGTTCTGGTTTCTGGTCTGGCCTGTAAGAAGCTTAGGAAGTCACCATTCCATCCTGACAACAGTAAAAAGCTAAACAAATGGAAAGATCAACAACTCTTTTTAGATCTGTCAGAGAACTGAGGTCACAGGGCAAAACTGCTCTCCCCCAAACTGGAGAAAAAGGCAGATAGAATCATAACTTCTCAGAGGAGAAACCCACCAACAGATACATCCATGGGAACTGGTACCAGAAAAGGAAAACAAAAACTGAAATTGACAAATTGCTGGAGGCTCAGGGTGGACAAGTCTGAGTTAAAAACTCCAGAGGGACCAAGTCATAATTTTGTGAGTTTTACCTCTGGGAGCTCTAAGGGGTGAATACAGGCGAAAAATTCCCTCCTGCTTCTGGAAGGAGGAGGGGAGAACTAACCATTTTGAAATATGCCAGAGCACTCTGTTCTTAACAAGGCCTAGCTTCAGGAGAAACTATTTTACCAGATTCCAACCTAACTGGGGGAAGAGAAATACCCTTCAGCCCACTTCTAGCCATCCTGCACTAGGGGTGGGAGGGGATGAACTGAAAAACTTCAGTGAAGTTCATAGTCCTGTGGCACAGGCTCACCAAGAGACTGAGACCCAATCATCGGTCTATAAAACACTTCCTCCCCTACATCTTACCATCCCATCACTATACGCTTATTTACCACAATTCCTTTTACCCAGTACTTTATGTCTACCTTTCAAGAAAAAAATATGAGACGTACTAAAAGGCAAAAACACAGTCTGAAGAGACTGAACAAGTATCAGAACCACAGTCAGATACATCAGGAATTATCAGACCAGGAATTTTTAAAAACTGTAATGCTAAGGGCATTAATGGAAAAAAGCAGACAACATGCAAGAACAGATGAACAATGGAAGAGAGATGGAAATGAAAAAAATGAAAAAAATGCTGTAAGTCAAAAACATAAATTAAGAATGCCTTTGATGTGCTCATTAGTAGACTGAGAAAAGCTTAGGAAAGAATCTCTAAATTTGAGGATATAATCAGAACAGAATATCCAAGAACTGTGGGACAACTACAAAAGGTAAAACATCTGTGCAAATGGGGATATCTGATGGAGATGAAAGAGAAAGGAACAGAAGCAATATTTGAAGCAATAATGACTGAGCATTTCCCCAAATTAATGTTAGACACCAAACCGCATGTCTTGGATGCTCAGAGAACACCAAGCACAATAAATGCCAAAATCTTACACTTAGGCGTATCATATTCAAACTACAAAAAAAATGAAAGCTTTAAAAAAAAAATCTCAGAAAAAGTCAGAGGAAAAAAAAACCCACTTTACCTATAGAGGAGCAAAGATAAGAATCACGTCTGATTTCTCCTCAGAAACCATGCAAGTAGGAAGAGAGTAGAATAAAATAATTGAAGTGTTGAGAAGGGAAAAAAAAAAAGCCCAACCAACCTAGAATTCTGTACCTTGTAAAATTATCCTTCAAAAGTGAAAGGGAAGACTTTCTCAGACAAGCAAAACTGAGTGACTTGGTTGCCATTAGACCCGCCTTGCAAGAAACACTAAAGAAGTTTTTCAGAGAGAAGGAAAATCATAAAGTATAGAAATTTGAATCTGCATTAAAAAATGAAAAGCACTGGAGAATGAATAGGTAAAGGTAAAATAAAAATTTATTTTTTAATTCTTAATTGATATAACATGTAACTGTTCAAAATAACAGCAACAATTTATTTGATTATGCTTGCTTATGTTTAGATATACTTATGTATACATAAGTGAAATGAATAACAGCAATGATACAAGGAATGGGAGGAAGAATTAGGATTATTTTATTAGCATAAGGTATTTGTACTACCAGTGAAGTAGTACAGTGTCATTTGAAAGTGGACTTGGATTAGTTATAAATGTATACTGCAAACTACAGGGCAACCACTAAAAAAGTTTGAAAAGAAATACAAATGATATGTTAAGAAAGTGAAAATGGAATCATGTCAAAGGCTCAACTAAAACCACAAAAGAATGAAAAAATGTGGAATACAAAAATAGGAACAAAGAACAAGGGCAACATATAAACAACATTAACAAATATGGCAGATATAAATCCAACATTACCAATAATCACTTTAAACAACAATGGTCTAAATACACCTTTTAAAAAGCAAATGTCAGAATAGACAAAAACAAAAAACAGGACCCAACTCTATGTTGTCTACAAGAAACCCATTTCAAATACAAAGACACATACAGATTTAAAGTAAATGCAGGGGTGCCTGGGTGGCGAGTCAGCTGAGCATCCAACTCATGGTTTCAGCTCAGGTTGTGGTCTTGGGATCATGGGATCAAGTCCTGCATTGCGCTCTGCGCTCAGCACGGAGTCTGTCTGGAACTCTCTCTCCCTCTGCCCCTCCCCCACCTCTAAAATAAATGAATAAATCTTTAAAAAAATAAAAATAAATAAAGCAAATGAATAGAGAAAGATATATCATGATAATACTAATCAAAAGAAAATGGGTAGGGCGCCTGGGTGGCTCAGTTGGTTAAGCAACTGCCTTCAGCTCAGGTCATGATCCTGGAGTCCCAGGATCGAGTCCCACATCGGGCTCCCTGCTCAGCGGGGAGTCTGCTTCTCCCTCTGACCCTCTTCCCTCTCGTGCTCTCTCTCTCTCATTCTCTCTCTCTCAAATAAATAAATAAAATCTTTAAAAAAAAAAAAAGAAAACGGGTAGCTATATTAATTTCAGACAGAACAGACTTCAAAATAAGCAAAGCTATCAGGGATAAAGAGGGGCATTATATAATCAAAAAGGGGTCAATACTTCAAGAAAACATAATCTCTCATGTGCATTTGCCTAACAACAGAGTATCAAAACAAGGAAGGCAAACTGAAAGAGCTGCAAAAAGAATTAGGTGAATCTACTATTATAATTGGAGACTTTAAACATCCCTTTATCAGAAATGGACAGACTTGGCAGGCAGAACATCAATAAGAACATAGTGGAAGTCAACTGGATATAATGGGCATCTATAGACTACTTCATCTAACAGCAGCAGATTACACATTCTTCTCAAGATCACATGGAACAGTACCAAGATAGACCAATTCTGGGCCAAAAAATACCCTTAACAAATTAAAAAAAAAATAGAAACCATACAATCTCTGCTCTCAGACAACAATGGAATTAAACTCAAAATCAATGACAGGGTGCCTGGGTGGCTCAGTTGGTTAAGTGTCTGACTTCGGCTCAGGTCATAATCTCAGGATCCTGGCACTGAGCCCTGTGTCACGCTCCCCACTCAGCAAGGAATCTGCTTATCCCTCTCCCTCTGCTCCTACCCCTGCTCATGCTCTTGCTCTCAAGTAAATAAAATCTAAAAAAAAAAAAATGACAAAAAGATAGCTGGAAAATCCCAAATGTGTGGAGATTAAACACACATTTTTCTACATAACACATGGGTCAAGGAAGAAATCTCAAGAGGAATTTAAAAATATTCGAAACTAGGGGATGCCTGGCTGGCTCAGTCAGTGGAGTATGAGACTCTTAATTTCGGGGTTAGGAGTTTGAGCCCCATGTTAGATGTAGAAATTTAAAAATATATATGTTCTAAACTAAATGAAAATGTAAATACAACTTATCAAAATTTGTGGGATGCAGCAAAAGCAGTGCTTAGAGGAATATCTATAGCATTGAATGCATATTTTAGAAAAGAAGAAAGATCTAAAACCAATAATCTAAGCTTCCATCATGGGATATAAGAACAAGAAGAACAAAATAAATCCAATTAAACAGTAGGAAAAAAATAATTAGCCAAAAAATAAATGAAATTGAAAAGAGTAAATGAATAAAGAAAAATCAATAAAACCAAAAGCTGGTTCTTTGAAAAGATCAATAAAATCAATATGCTTCTAGCTAGGCTAACTACGAAAAAAAAAAAGAGAGAGAGAGCACAAACTATTCATAACAGAAATGAAAAATGGGACATTACTATAGATTTCACACACAATAAAAGGATAATAAAGAAATATTATAAGCAACTTTATGCCCACAAATTTGAGAACTCTGACGAAAGGGATCAATTCTCTGAAAGACATAATCCACCAAAACTCACACAAGAATAGACAATCTGAAAAGACCTAAATCTATCAAAGATATTGAATCAACAATTAATAACTTTCCAATACTGGAAGCACCAGGCCCAGATGGTTCACTAGTGAATTCTACCAAACATTTAAGAAATTACACCAAGTATCTACGGTCTCTTCCAGAAGACAGAAGCAAAGAGAATACTTCTAACTCACTCTATGAAGCCAAATTATACTACCACCAAAACCAGAGACATTATAAGAAAAAAAAAAAAAACCTACAGACCAACATCTCTCATGAACCAAGATACAGACATCCTCAACAAAATATCAGCAAATCAAATCCAACAATGTATACAAAGAATGATAAACCATGACCAAGTGGGATTTACCCCAGGTACCCAAGGCTGGTTCAACATTTGAAAATCAATAAATGTAATCCATCACATCAACAGGCTAAAGAAAAAGAAAAATCACATTATATTATCAACGGATGCAGAAAAAGTACTTGACAAAATCCAAAAGGCATTTATAATAAAAAAAAAAAACTCTCAGCAAACTAGGAATAGAGAGAAACTTCTTCCATTTGATGAAGAACATCTACAAAAAAACCAAGTTAATGTTATAGTTAATAGAGAGAAACTTGAAGCTTTCTTGCTAAAATCAGTAATAAGGTAAGAATGTTCCCTCTCAACACTGCTTTGCAACATTATACTGGAAGTTCTAGCTAATTAATGATACAAGAAAAGGAAATAAAAGGAATATAGGTTAGGAAGAAAGGAATAAGACAGTCTTTGTTCACAGATGATACGTTTGTCTATGTAAAAAATCCAAAAGAATCAACAACAAAAAAACCCTAATAAGGAATTATAGCGAGATTGCAGGGTACAAGGTAAATATACAAAGATTAATCACTTTCCTATATATCAGCAATGAACTGGAACTTGAAATTAAAACATTACCATTTAAGGGGCGCCTGGGTGGCACAGTTAAGCATCCAACTCTTGGTTTCAGCTCAGGTCATGATCTCAGGGTCATAAGACTGAGCCCCGCACTGGGCTCTGTGCTGAGTGTGAAGTCTGCTTAAGATTTTTCTCTCCCTCTGCCCGTCCCCATCACATGCTCACGCTTGCGTGCACACTCTCTCTAATAAATAAATAAATCTTTTAAAAATTAGTATTTAATTAGCACCTAAAAATGAAATATAAAAAATAATTATGGATAAGTCTAACAAAATATGTACAAGAGTTATATGAGAAAAACTACAAAACTCTGATGAGAGATATCAAAGAAAAGCTAAGTAAATGGTGAGATGTTCCATGTTCATGGACAGGAAGACTCAGTACTGTCAAAATTTCAACTTTTCCCAACTTGACTTATAGATTCAACACAATCCTAATCAAAATCCCAGCAAGTTATTTTGTGGATATTGACAAACTGTTTCTAAAGTGTATATGGAGAGGCAGATTAGCCAACTCACTATTGAAGGAGAGTAACAAAGTTGGAGGACTGACACTATTCAACTTTAAGATGAGCCTTACCACAAAGCTATAGTAACCAAGACAATGTGGTATTGGTGAAAGAATAGATAAATTAGCTCACAAAAATAGTCAACTAATCTTTGACAAAGAAGCAAAGACAATACAATGCAGCAAAGATAATATTTCAACAAATGGTGCTGGAACAACTGGACATCCACATGTAAAAAAACGAATCTAGACACAGACCTCAAAACCTTCACAAATTTAACTCAAAATGGATCACAGACCTAAATGTGAAATGTAAAATTATAAAACTCCTAGAAAATAACATAGGAGAAAACGGAAATGAACTTGAGTACAGTGATGACTTTTTAGATACTACACCAAAGGCATGATCCCTAAACGAAATAACCAATAAGCTAGATTTCATTAAAATTTTAAAAAACGTTTGTTCTGTGAAAGGTAATGTCAACAAAATGAGAAAACAAGCCACAGACTGGGATAAAATATTTGCAAAAGACACCTCTATTAAAGGACTACTATCCAAAATATACAAAGAACCCTTAAAACTCAACAATAAGAAAACAAACAACCTGATTAAAAAATGTACCAAACCTTAACAAAAATCTCACCAAGAGATACAGATAGCAAGTATAAAAAAACAAGTATAAAAAATGTTCAACATATGTCATAAGAGAATTGCAAATTAAAGCAAACTATTACAATGGCCAAAATCCACAACACTGACAATACCAAATGCAGTGAGGATTTATAGTAACAGGAACCCCTATTTATTGCTAATGAGAATGCAAAATGGTACAGCTGCTTTGGAAGACAGATTAGCAGCTTATAAAACTAAACATATCCTTACCATATGCTCCAACAATTGTGCTCTTGATATTTACCCAAATGAACGGTCTACACAAAAACATGCACACGGATATTTATAGCAGCTCTACTAATAATTGCCAAAACTTGGAAGCAATCCAAATGTCTTTTAGTAGGTAAATGGATAAACTGTGGTACATCCAGATAATAGAATATTATTCTACACTAAAAGGAAATGAGCTAACAAGCCATAGAATGACATGGAAGAAAGGTAAATGCATACTGCTCAGTGAAAGAAGCCAATCTGAAAAGGCTATATACTGAATGAATCCAACTATATGACATTCTAGAAAAGGCAAAACGAAGGAGACAGTCAAAAGATCAGTGGTTGTCACTGGCTGAAGGCAGGCAGGGATAAATAGGTGAGGAACAGAGGATTTTTAGGGCAGTGCAATAATTCTTTATGACATCACAATGGTGGATTCATGTATTATACATTTGTCAAAATTCATAGAATGTACCCTAATGAAAACAATGGACTTTGAGTGATAATGATACATCAATGTAGGTTCACTGATTGTAACAAACTGCGTTGTGGGATAGTGGGGGAGGCTGTGTGGGTGTGGGGAACCCTCCACTGTACTCTGTACTTCCAATTTTGCTGTAAACCTAAAACTGCTCTAAAAAATAAAGTTCACTTATTTATAAGACTTCATAAAATGAATGTAAAGTTTTCAGTTCTAATCACCCCAAGCCCTATCTATACCATGATATTTGATATTATGGAACATTTATGAATTTCTATAATATTTTTAGTTTACTCAGAATATATTTAAAAACATCTAGCCCTACTGTTTGAGTACAATTTGTCTTAATACCTGCATTATAAAAATGCATGTTTTTTAAAAACAAATCAACTGCAGCCTAGGAGCACCCAACTTGCTATACTAGTAGCAGCAGCAGGGGCAGGACTGGAATTCCTATCTCCTGGTACCGGTGGAAAACAAAACAGATTCTGTAAGATTTAAAACAGGCAAAAGTACGGACTATCTTTTTTAAAAAGAAGATAATTCTTAAAATTTGTAAATTAACTTTTTTAATAACTGAGGAAAAATTCAGAACAAGAATTCAACTTGCAAATAACAAAAAGTATAAACTATTAGACACGAAGGTTTTTCTAAAGAATGAATTATATCAGTAGAATGTGATTTTTTTCCCCCTAAGAGAAACCACAGGTCTTATGAATTCAATAAATCAAAACACTTACTGGACATATTATTAGATCTTTTAAAATATTCTTATTAATATGAAACAAGTGATTGGGATTATATTTTCAGGACGAACTTACTTAAGATGTTTTTTGATCATTTTTCTGGGGAAGTCATCTACAGCTTTCATCAGATTAAAAAAAAAAAAAAATCTAGCAATGATCCAGAGGTAGGTATTTTGAGCATTCACTACAGAACCTTGTGGTCAGAACTATTTCATATTTTTGTTAATAAATAAATTAGATGGGGGGGCGCCTGAGTGGCTCACTCAGTTAAGTGGCTGGCTTTGTCTCAGGTCATGATCCCAGGGTCCTGGGATCCAGTCCCACAGCAAGCCCTGCATCGAGCCCCACATCGAGCTGAGCTCCCTGCTCAGAGGGAGTCTGCTTCTCCCTCTGTCCCTCCCCTGGCTCATGCTTTCGCGTACTCCCTCTCTCTCTCTGAAATAAATAAAATCTTTAAGAAGAATAAATTAGATGGGAAAATAATAGAATAACTGTAGCAGAATAAGCAACTGAGCAAGGTTCAAAAAAAGTGAACTGAATTATGTGGCTTATCAATACACAGATATTAAAAACATGGTTATAAACTTGCAATAAAGGGAGAATAGAGATAGGTAAGGCAGAAAACTTTCAAGGGTGATCAAGGGCTACTTAATGAATGTAAGTTGGCAATGTTAAAAGGTGAAATTTTACTAAGATTAATAGGAATAACTAATTGAAGAGCAAACTTTTGGCAAAATGCACGCCAAGCTGATGTAAATGGACCTTTTCTCCCACTTTATACAGAAATGCTGGATAAAACGTCTTAAAAAATGCTTTTAAAATATATAGTCAAGCTTTAAAAAAAAAAAAAGAAAGAAAGAAATCCTCAGGCACCTAAAATCAAAGAGACATCAAAATCAAAACTGGAACATTAAGTGGGTGTTGAGACCATGGTGGCCCACAGGGGTTTCATACACCAATACAGGCCCTAGGCTTGGAGGAGAAAGCATTAATCCTCACATGGAGACTAGAAATACAGCTTCAGGCAGGCAGAAGGTGGGTAAGTTGAAGCTGAGACCCTTGCACAAAGCCCAGAGGCTCAAATACCTATCCTTCCTTGATATGCAGTGTGAAAAAATCTCTGCTCACTGGCTCGGAAGCAGCAATAAAAGTTGTTAATTATATAGGCCTTAAGAAGAGGAAAAAGCACCCATAAGAAATCTAAAATGCAGGCCTATGCTATACAGAGGCAAGTGCAGGAATGCAAATTTGTATCATACAGGAATCCTGAGCTGAGAAATTAACATAAAAACTGGTCTTTGACCTGCAAGAGAAAAAAAACCAGAGTACTTTCACAACCCAAGGCACAGAGACTCACACAGTGAAGAAGAAAAACACAGAACAGAGCTCACTATTACAGACCATATGAGGAAGACACAAACGTGAAAGGTAAATCTATAAAGGCTAACAGTAGAAAATGCCAGAAGGTATCTTTGAAGCAAGGGTAGGGAAACTTATTAAACAATGCCCCAAATGCCAAAAAAAAGGGGGGGGGATGGTGAATCTGCAGTGATAGTAAAGGTTTCTATCAAAGACATGATTAACAGACAATGGACAAAGGGTAAATTCAGGAGATAATATCGCACAAGGTTAAAGGCAACACGGAATTAATACCTAGAAGATATAAGAAATTCCTGCAAATCTAGAGAAAAAAATTAAAATCCAAGGGGGGAAAAGGAGCAAATGATGTAACCAGGCAATTCAGAGAAGGAAAAGCTTACTTTTAATTAATCAACAAGTAGTAATAGTAGTTGTTAAAATAGCAGTAATAGAGGCACCTGAGTGGCTCAGTCAGTTAAGTGTCTGCCTTTGGCTCAGGTCATGATCCCAGGGTCCTGGGATCGAGCCCGTATCGGGCTCCCTGTTCAGTGGGGAATCTGCTTCTCCCCATCTCCCTCTACTCTGCTTGTGCTCTCTCTCTCTCTCAAATACATAAAATCTTAAAAAAAAATAATAGTAGTAATAGCAGCTAGCATTTATCTAATGATTATTGTATTCAGGAAGTTTTTACTATATTCAGGAATATGCTTTACATATATTTATTCATTTTGCCCTCTCAACAACCTGATGGGGCAAATGCTGTAATTATCTCCTTTTATGATGAAGAGACTAAGACCCAGAGAGGTTGAGTAATTTCTCCAAGATCTCACAGTTAACACATGGTAGAACTTGAGTTTGAATCTAGGGCACTTGGTGGGTATATAAATTGATATAGCTGTCCTGAAAAACATTCTGCTAATATTTAGTGAAATTTTCTGTATATATATGCCTTGAGACCCAGTAATCATATTCCTCCATACATATCCTAGAAAAATTCTTACATGGGTCCATAAGGAAGCAAGGCCAGAAAGATCACTGGGTCATTGTTTTTGGTAGCAGGAAGACCAGAGGCAATTTAGATGTCTATGAAGGAAGTCAAAATCAAAGAACAAGATCATATGGAAAAAGGATAGTCAGATGTAAAAAAGAACTTATAGTTATAAAAAATTAAGTCACTGACATTCACACATTGATAAATAAACTAGACACAGCTAAAGAAAAAGTTAATGACTAAGAAGTCTGGGAAGATTATTCAGAAGGTAGCAGAGTTTATAAAAACAGAAATATGAAAGGGAAGTTAAAGGACACAGAAGACAGAATGAGAGGGTGTTCCAGAGGGAATAATGGAAAAAGTACAGGAGAAACAATCTGAAGATAATTTCTGAGAATATTCCAGAATTAAAGACAAACATGAGTCTTCAGAAGAAAACTTCAAAATACTAACAACACAGAGAAAAAGAATTTGTAAGGAAACCAAGAGAAAAGACATTACTTACAAAAGAATGACAACTAGGCTGATACAGACTTTCTATTTAAATAACAATAGGCTTGGCCACCATCATAAATGACACAGTAACTATCTGGACCAGGAAGTTCATGATTAACTGACTACTTCAGTGCAAACAGATGGTCAGTGATGTTCTTCACCCCAGAAAGGCAACAGTACCTAAGACAGAAATTCAGGAAAAACTAGCCAAAATGTACAAGACCACACCAGATGTCATATTTGTGTTTGGATTCAGAATCCATTTTGGTGGTGGCAAGACAACTGGCTTTGGCACGATTTATGATTCCTTGGATTATGCAAAGAAAAATGAACCCAAACACAGACTTGCAAGACATGGCCGGTATGAGAAGAAAAAGACATCAAGAAAACAGCGAAAGGAACGCAAGAACAGAATGAAGAAACTCAGGGGGACTGCAAAAGCCAATGTTGGTGCTGGCAAAAAGAAGGAGTAAAGATATTGCAGTGGCTTTATCTGTGGTGGTTGGGCAGATTTTTCATGAGAGGATTAATAAACTAAGAATGTTAATGTGAAAAATAAATAAATAAATAAATAACAATAGATGCCAGAGGAAAATGCAATAATGGTTTTTGAATATTAAGGAAAATAACAATCAAGTATCACTATCCAGATTGAAATAAAATTATCTTCAAACAGACACAGACCATCACTGGAAGAATTACTTTAAGAAGGAAACTGAACCAGGAAAAAAAAAAGGATAGAACATAAGAAGAAATAGCAAGTGGCAAGCAAAGAAACTGCTAAACAAATCCACTGGAAAAGTTAAAATCAGAAAGACTGATAACAGGGGCGCCTGGGTGGCTCAGTTGGTTGGGCGACTGCCTTCGGCTCAGGTCATGATCCTGGAGTCCCTGGATCCAGTCCCGCATCGGGCTCCCTGCTCAGCAAGGAGTCTGCTTCTCCTTCTGACCCCCCCCCTCATGTGCTCGCTCGCTCTCTATCTCTCTCTCTCATTCTCTCTGTCTCAAATAAATAAATAAGATCTTTAAAAAAAAAAAAAAGACTGATAACATCAACGCTGGTGAGGATGTGGAATGACCAGAACTCTCATACACTGCTAGCAGAAGTGTAAAATGGTACAACTATGAAGGAGAACTACGTGGAGGTTTCTTATAACATGGAATAAACTGCTAATAAATGCAACAACATGGATAAACCATTAAACTATTATGTTAAGTCAAAGAAGCCAGGCATAAAAAAGTACACACATATGACTCAATTTACAGGAAACAGAAATACAGGTAAAACTAATTAACGGTGATAAATATCAGATAGTAATGTGGAGGTTGTTGGGATGGTGTAGGGAAGGGAACTGAATGGAACGAGACACAAAAGAACTTTCTGGGGATTGGAAATGTTCTACATCTTATTTTGGGTGGTGTTTAAAGAGTAGATATTTGTCAAAGCTCTTCAAACATAACATCTAAGCTCAGTTGTTAATTATATCTCAATAAAAAATTAAGAAATGTGTTGGTATACTTAAAATGCACTGACTTTAAAAATGGGTACTGGAAGGAAAGGTTAAAAACAAAACAGAATAATGACAACCATATAGCACTTACTGAAAGCTTACTATGTGCCAAGCACTGTTCTAAATGCTTTGCATATATTAATTCATTTAATCCTTTCAACAACTCTATGGAGTAGGTACTCTTATTATCCACATTTTACAGATTAAAAAAACTGTCGCACAAAGAGGTTACATAACTTACCTAGGGTTTACACTAATGTGTGGCAGAGCTGGGGTCCAAACTCAGGCAGCCAGGCTCTAAAGTCTGTATTCGTAGAAATCCAATGCCTCTCTCAAATTAACAATCAACAACAACATGGAAGATGAGAGACCAGAGTCAGGGTGTTCCAAGAGTCAAGAGGATGACAAAAACAATGATTGACTTTAGCCTTTAGCCTAAATGAAGTATGTATATTAACAGGTAAGGATGTAGGAGAATAGAAGCAAGATAAATATTTGCAAACAGGGCATACAAAAGAAAATAAAGAAAATGTGATTAATCCAAAAGCAAGTGAGAAAAGGAAAAAAGAAAGGCAAAAGAAAATCGCATTAAACAGAAAACAATTGAAGATGGCAGAAATAAGTCCAAATGTATTATTAATCACAATAAACAAATTGAACTTTTTTATTAAAAGGCAGAGAGATGGGGCCTCTGGGTGGCACAGTCAGTTAAGTGTCTGACTCTTGGTTTCAGCTCAGGTCACATGATCTCAGAGTCATGATCATGATCGAGTCCAGCATTAGGTTTTGTGTTCAGGTTGCACGCATGCGTGCGTTCTTTCTCTCAATCTCTCTCTCTCAAATAAATAAATCTTTAAAAGGCAGAGAGGTTCTCTGATTGGGTTTTTAAAAACTCAGCTATATGTTACTTATAAGAGAATTAATGAGTGGGCGTGTTTACACTTAAAGCCCCGCCTAGCACATAGAAACTACTACATGTGGTAGTTGTTATTACTGGACTGTGAATCATCCTCATTAAATTGTTTTGAAACTAGCTATCTGACTTGACAGCTCAAGTATCTATCTGTAAATAAACAATTAAACTATATAGTCTTTGTAGACCACTTTCAGGTACAGAATACTGTTATTAAATAAAGCTAATATATAATCATGAGGAATACACTGGTGATTTGGGAGCTACTGAAATGTACTATAGAGGCTAAACTATACTTTGCTGATCTCACAACTAAAATAAAAGAGCCTCTAACATATTTTACTGTTTCCCCTAATTCCCTTTGTAGGGAAGTTAAACTGAGGAGAGAGAATACAGCATTAGATATAATGTTGTGAAAGTGTGCCTTTCAGAGTTAGAACACTTCATGTTGGAATCTCTAAGTCCTGTAGTTCTTGTATAGAGGCAACCTAAATTATGTTATTAAGCACTTACTGAAATTGCTAGTCTTGGGAAAACTGTCAAAGGTCCCAAGGGAAGAACATTTAAGCAACAAAATAGCACCACAAAGATGGATGTTCCTCAAAGGAACAATATTAAAGCCTCAAGAAAAGACTATACTGTATAGAATAAAGATACTCAGAAAGAAAAAACTTAATTGGCTGAACCAAGTGCTGCATAATGACCCAAAACACAAATGGGAATTCAACACAAAGTAGAAACTAGGCCGGCTTTCTAAAAGGAGCACAAAGAATATTTATTTATTTGTTGTTTATTATTTATTTAAATTTTTATTGTCTACTTCCAAAAAGGAGTTGAAAATTTAAGAATTTTTTAAGTTAAAAAGAAACAAGACAAAAACCAGAAAAAGCAGAAGTGAGAACTAAGTCATAGTTCATAGGAAACATGCAATCCCTTTGATGAACAAGGAGGAATACAACACTGAAGACTTACTCTCGATATGCACTGCTTAATTAAATAAAATAGATGTTCTGAAATCTACAAGTGCTGGTGATGTCCTCAGCAAAGCACTCAAAGGCCTTTGTTGTCACTACTGGAGAGTAGGAGGCTCTTTTCTATACCTCAGGAACTGGACCTCCCATTCCCCAATTACTATACTATATATACACATGTCATCCTATTCCTAATTATGGGTCATTTGCCTATTATTTACTCAGCACATTGCTAAGTGCTGTGAGGGATTCAAATGAATATAAAACAAGATCTTTGTCCACAGGGAATTGGTAATAAAGTTGATCCAATGCTAGAATGATTGAAATCAGATCTCTTAAAAGGACTCAATCCGTAAGAGACAAGAAGGAAAGGAATAAGAGAAAAACAACAACAAACAAACAGACTGATCCCTGTGAGCGACAAGGAAAAGGCAAGAACTACAGCTGGTGAACGCAAGTGAGGTACAACTCCAACAGGCCAGGGTGAAAGGTAAAGAACTCCAGACAGAGGAAGAGCCATGAACTCCATTCCAGAAGCGGCACACCTGGCCTGGGTGCTGTACGTGTCCAGGACACTGGCACTGCACCCGGCTCTGGAAGGACATCCGTAACTAGCTGCCATCATTATTAGGGACACTGGGCTGGCTAGGGTGGGTCTCCAAAACCACTCACGGAAGAGGAAGGGTGGAGCACAAGGCTACCCAGGTTAGGGAGGCCAGAAAATAAGCAGAGGAACTTCCACCTGTCTTGAGGGAGGAGCTTCTGAAATAGGAATAGCACAATTAAAGCAGAGCTTTCCCAGTGACATGAGGGCTAGACTAATAACGAAAGTGACTAGCAATGGAAAGGAAGAATAGGTCGCCTTCTATTATGTTGTCTATACAGGTTGTTACCTTCGACATCCTATATTATGGAGTTCCATGGAGAAGTTGGGCCCACCTCTTCCTAGATTTGTGTGTTCCAACATCCAAGAGAGAAAAGCCATTTTATTACATAATCAAGGGTCCTCGATTCTGGTTACCCTAACAATTCTGCATTGTCCTTTGCTCACATCTATCTCATGGTCTGAGACATCTCTCTTACGGTCTGGCTCAATGCAACCTTAGCTGCTTAAAGTTTTTGGTTTTTTTTTTCCTGTTGCTGCTGATAATCCCTTTCTCCTGAATAAAATCTTTACTTCCACCTTGATGCCTGGGCTCTGCTGGAACCAGAGAGCTGGAAGAGACCTTGGAGAGCCCTATTCATTGCTTTCAGCAAACAGAAGTTCATTACTTTATCTATCACGTACTCTTGTCGCATGACCAAATGACCTTAGTCCAATCTCTTCCCTCTCTAAGCGAGGAAACTGAGGTCCTGAGAGGCTGAGTTGCTCTTTGATCCAAGTCGGCTTTAACCCCACGGCTATTTAGTATCTCACAAACAACTGGAGTCAGGTGAAACAACAGGCACTCTCAACATAATTAGAGCAAAGATCACACATTCAGAGACAAGAAATGGGGCATTTGCTACACACAAAATGATTTAAAATGTAAGGTTATCTAAGGAATCGGCTAAGTTAAAAGAGAACCACTAGCAATTATTTCTGAGAATACAAGGTGAATGGGTGAGGTCAGAAAAGGGTGACTGCAGCTTTTAGTGGGCCCAGATTTCTCAAGTTTAAAAGCAGTTGTCATTTGGTCTTGTCTCTTACATGGAGGGCCTGAAAGGCAGTAACAGTAGTGTAAGGGATGGAGGTTTCCGTATTTGGCACTCCTGGATTCGTGGTAGTATCCTGTCATATGTATTGTCATTGTTGCTTCTGACGGTATTACCACTATCATTCTCATTCTATTCCAAAGTCTAGTCTCCTACGGCTCCAGTCCTTGAGATTTATAGCAATACCTGAATGGCCTATGTGCTTTCCTAAGGTACATTCTGGTCACTGGGAAATCCAGGCAACCTGAACAACTCCGAAGAACCCCAGGAGTGAAGATTCTCAAGTGGCTGGTGGCATCAAGTATAAAATTCACCTCTGGGGCTTTGTATGCTGTCTAGTGAGCAATATGGTAGACACCAAGTAAGGATGATATGGAGATGATAATCCCTTGCTTGTGTACCGGAATTTACACCTCATCCCATTAATCTTCATTTTATAGATGAAGACCAAGGCTCAGAAATGTTAAATGTGTGGTTAAGGGTCATGAGTTACCAAGGGGCAGAATGAGCCCAGGTCTCAATTCTCAAGCCATTGTCCTCTATAATGTGAAGGCCTTGCTGGATGCCAAGACTTAGCTACCACTTCCGCAGATAATTTTCCCTTCCAAGAGTTCAGTGGCCATTAAGAAGTATAGCTGTCAACTCTTGGTTATTTGACAAGTACACTTACGGTCTCACCCTGAGGGAAATGGTTAGTGAACCAATCACATCCACTGCCCCATCAGCTTAGGATATTTTTCTCAATTATCAACTCATGTCTCATGACAGAGTTAGCCCTAATGATATCCTGCTCTTTCTTTTCATATTCTGTCAAATTATATACAGATATTATTTGTCAAATAACTACTAATAAGAGCTACTAATAATTAAGTAGCTTACTATGTTTCTAAGCACTTTTTATGTTAACTCCTTTAATACTAACAATCCAGCAAGATAGGTAAACCCAATTTACAATAAATCCTAATAGTGGAAAGGTTAAGGAAGAGGCCCAAGATCATACAGCAAATTAGTAGAGGAACTGAGATCTTAATCCAGTTTGCCTGACCTAAAGCTCTTGCCCTTCTATCCACTAAAAGGTTTCTTACCTGGGATCCTGTCAAAGAAAAGAATCTGATCCAGAAGTTCTGGGGTGGGGCCTGAATTCTGCAATTCTAATAAGCTCCAGGTGATATGGATACTGTCAGTCCAGGAACCCTCTCTGAGGAACAAAGCACTATACAACACTGCCTGTTCTCCAATCACTTTTTTCTTTTTTCTTTTTCTAAGATTTTATTTATTTATTTGACAGAGAGAGAGGGAATATAAGCAGGGGGAGTGGGAGAAGGATAAGCAGGCTTCCTGCCAAGCAGGGAGCCTGATGTGGGGCTCGATCCCAGGACTCTGGGATCATGACCTGAGCGGAAGGCAGACGCTTAATGACTGAGCCACCCGGGCGCCACTCCAATCATTTTTTTCATAATATGTCTTAAGCAACTCTTCACCTCTAAAGAATCTCAAATCATCTTCAGATCCTTCCCTTCTGCACCTGCCTTTGGCTCCAGTCAGAAAAATAAACTCCATAATAGCTCTGGGAATAAAACCTACAAAATATGGAGGACTCCAATAACCATGCCTGAGGCAAGTAGCTCTACGGCCTAGCACCAACCCCAACTCCTGTAGAATGCATTTCAGCAATCTGGTCTTCCAGGGCTAGTCTGGCTTCCCTGGCTGCTGCCAAAGTAACTAGAGGTCAAACTGCTCCTGATCTAACATGGTCAACTGAACCTGGTTAAGCCTTGGAAGGGCCTAGGATGGTACAGCCAATCAATGAATGTATGCTGAACTGAAAACAATGAAGAGATCTCTGCTTATGACACTATATATGAACTACCATGATATTTCCTTTCCAGCCACTATGCCATTTGTCTTGCCCAGAATCAGACACCTCTACTTATCTTCCATAGCCTTCTACCCAGTTTCCCCGACAGCTGTATTGAACAGCATTTCAAGGCCTGCATTCTCTTTTGTGGCACAAAGTCTAAATTCAAGGCTCAATATTATGTGCTGCCTTGCCATCTGATAAAATCAGGAAGGCCTCAAATGACCTAACTTCAAATTCTATTACCCACTCTGCTCTAGTAGACAAGGTCCCTGAGCCAAACAATCCTCCTTATCAAAGGGACTAAGGTCCAGTTCCTGTTTACCCCTGACTAGTGGGTTTCAGTTCCTTATCAGCCCCCAAGATTATTCTAGCAAGCCAATCACATCCCCTGGCAGAAACCAGGAGGTGCCTCACCCTTTTGATACTACAAAGCCTGCCTCCCACAGCCCCTGATTGTTCATTCTGCTCCTGAGGGCAACCCTGAGTGGCCCTGAGTAGCAGACTGTGTCCTCTTCTGGGGCTCTGAGTATATATGACTAATAAAAGCTGCGGTCAGTCCCACCTGCCAGTGTCCACTGTTGTGTGTTCATCCCCATAATCCTAGGGTAGGAATTCTTCCCTCAGCAACAGGGTGAATAAGAGGTGATTAAAACATCCTTTTTGCCCAATCCACTGGTCTCTGCTCTTTTTCAAATGCTTGAATCTCTTGAATGCCTTTGACAAAGTCATCAACTGCTCCATGACGGTAATAATGTCCAGCATTGTGCTAAGCACTGTCCACATACTTTTCCATTTAATTTCCCTAACATCCCTATGAGGTAGATACCATTATTATCCCTAATGTACATATGAGGAAACTAATGTCTAACAGGTTATGCCCAAGACCATACAGTTAATAAGTCTGAGCACAGTTCAAATGAAGATCTGTTGGATCCCTGTTCTTAATTACTACTTTAGTCTTGACAGAATTTCTGGGCTCAGTGTTAGCATTCCTCAACCCCTCTCCACAGACAGAGATGTGCTGCTGGCTGGCCTGACAGGAGCACCTGCATTTGAGACGCCTTATTTCTTTTGCTGGTCTCTGCTGAAAGACGGATGGAGATGTGTATCTGGAAAGAGTGCCGTTGGAACAGGCTGGCTGGCTGGCTGCCAAGAGACTTCCCTTGATAGCTTGAACTTAATTTACCAAAAGGTCTAGTTTGGTTGTCAACCTTCCAGATACAAACACTCCATCCTATAAAAGTCCCACAGTTAATTGGACTTTGGAGGTTTGATAACACAGCCTAAACTCATAAGAGAAGAAGTATAAATTAGAAAGTGAATTTATTAGTTCATTTATTAGTGAAAGAGGCCTACTCTTTACAATTACGTGTGAAAAAATTCAAGCAGCAAGGTCAAGTATCATCAGAAGAGATTGTATGCTACCAACATTCAGTGGAAACTTGGTGCATCTGTCTTCACCCGGGCAGGTAGAGTCTGAGCATCAATGTACACTACAGAGGCACCACAAGGCGTTCTGTTGTGTCCCTTCTATCACCTGGACTCTTCTATGGCTCCAGTCTCTCTTTTGAAAAAGCTGGACTCAGCTTTGTCTCTGAGGTAACCCTGTGCAGGTATTTGGTAGCACTGACCATGTGCTGACTTTTCAGTCTCTCTCAAATGCAAGCAGTGCCCTCCTGTTGCCCCTGCCCACAGGCTTTCCACTCAATGCTCTGAGCATCTATCAGATCAGAACTACCCCTCCTGCAAGGAGCTTCACCCACTGAAGCTCCCAGCTCACTTCAAACTTAGCCACCCTCTAACTTCTCCCTGGCTATTACCAGATTCAGTCCTCACTCCCTGTCTTTCCCATTCCTCACCTCCTCCCCCCTCCCATGCACTTCTGTCACCTGTCACTCTGCCTCCCTTCAGCCACTCTGCCACACATCACTAATGACAACTTTTTAAAAGTTTTTATCGATACCAAACATACATGAAATGATTCTTGATCAGAAGGATAATAAAAATCAGGGAATTTTGCAACTAAAATTATCCTTAGAGACTATGTAATTCAGACCTGTCATTTTACAGATGAAAAAACTGATAGAAATTAAGTGACCTGCCAAGTCATGTACGTTTTCAAGACAGCACTTGAACCAAAATACCAAACTCCTAAGTATATAAAACAGGGGAGGGGCGCAGTGGGGAGGGCTTCCTAGGTATCTAATAGACTGGCGGCCACTAGCACTAGGTGTGTTACACAGCACATTTGCTATTTTTTTCTTTGAATGTTGATTAAATACCAACCACTGATAGCTCTTTCAATGAGAAAATAATTATCCGCAAGCCAGAAAACTGCCCAAAAGTGTCTCAGGGAATATATGATTGCAAATTCCCCAATCCACTGTCACTAGTAGAACTGTAAGGTAGATTTGTGACTTAACAAGAACAATAGAAAGAAAAAACACATTTTTAAGGTGACTTTTTAAGGTGACTATTTAAGATACTTAAAAGGTAATATATTTAATGAATACGTAACTGAGGTCATAATGGAAAAGGCCTTTTTACACATAAAGGAAACAGAAGAAATTCACAAATAATAGATGTGATTACATAAAAACATAAACTTCCAAAAAACAGTATCAACAATACTAAAAGATAAATGATAAACGTGCCATATGAAGTGAAAAATAAGTGGTTAATATTAGAATAGAAAGATCATACAAATCAATAAACAAATTAACATTTCAATTTTTTTTAAATGTACAAAGAAAATTCACAAAAGAAATTAAAAAATCCAACTGATTTAAAAAGTTCACCCTTATGAATAATTAAAGAAATGCAAATTAAAACATTAACGCTATTTTGGGGTGATCAAATTGGAAAAATTTTGCAATGATAATATTTGAGAAGCAGCAGTTCTAGACCACGCACTCTGATTTGGCAGACTTCAGTTTAAAGCCTCAAATACTTACTCAATGACCTTGGGCAAGTCACCTTAATCACTGTGACCTTAACGTCTTTACAGTTCTTGTGTGGGTGTGTGAAGATGAAATGGGATAATGCATCTGAATTGTTTTAGAAAAGTTCCTGTCAACAGTAAATGCTCAGTGTTAGCTGCTATTATTATAAAAATATTACTTGTATTAATAACGCAAGGGAGGGAGCATTGAGACAGGTGCCCACACAGTGCTGATGAAAGTATAAACTGGTAAAAATCCTTTAGGAAAGTAATACAGTAAGTAATCTGCTCATCTAGAGCTATAAAAAGTGTCTTTGGAGGAAGACATGAGAATTTGTGGGGGTTGGGAGGATATTCTCTATGTGCGCTGTCTGAATGTTTTATCAGAATGTTTATATATCAGTTGTATAATTATAGATAAATAAAAAAGAATGAGAAGCCCATAATAGAATAAAAATTTTTTTTAATATTTATGCCTTTAGACCCACTTCTAGGAATCCATCTATGTGGAAATAATTAATTAGAGATATAATGAAATATTTATGTATACTGAATTCAGAAGAATAGCATCACTGGTAAAAAAACTGGAAATTTAGATGTACAATATGAGGTTTTTAAGTAAATATGATATTACAGACATATTATGAAATATGCAGCCGGTAAAAATTAGGCTCTCTATAGGATACCTATAGCACAAGCAACCAAAAATAAATAAATATATAAATAAATTGGACTTTATCAAATTTAAAAACTTTTGTGTATTAAAGGATACTTTTATGAAAGTAAAAAGAGAACCCCAGAATGGGAACAAATACTCTCAAATCATTTATCTGATAAGGGTCTAGTATCCAGAATATATAAATATTAGCATATCAGAATACAGTATCCAGAACTCTTACAACTCACCAACAAAATGACAAATAAGCCCATTAAAATCAGGCAAAGGATTGGAATAAATCTCTCTCCAAAGAGGATATACAAAATGGCCAATAAACACACGAGAAGATGCTCAATATCAGTTGCCATTAGGGAAATGGAGATCAAAACTGCCAAGAGCTACCACCCCACACCCACTAGGATGCTATAATAAAACAAACACACACGGAAAGTACAAGTGTTGCTGAGGATGTAGAGAAATTGGAACCCTCACACATAGCTGATGGGAATGTAAAATGTGTAGCCACCGTGGAAAACAGTTTACAAGTTCCTCAGAAAGTTAAACAGAGATACTATATGAGCCAGCAATTCCAATCCTAGGTCTAACCCAAATAAAATGAAAACATATATCCACACATGGAGCATTATATGTAACAGCCAAAACCTGGAAACAACCCAAATGTCCACCAATTGATAAATGAACAAACAAAATGTTGTATATCCATTAAATGGAATATTATTCAGCCATACAAAGGAATGGAATACAGAAAACATACAACAGGGGTGAAACTTAGAAACACTATGCTCTGTGAAAGAAGCCAGTCATGAAAGGCCACATGCTGGAGGATTCATTTATATGAACTGTCCAGAACAGGCAAATTCACAGAGCTAGGAAGTGGATCAGTGGTTGCCAGGGGCTAGGAGGAGGGGGAGTTGGGGAGTGAATGCTAATGGGTATGGGGTTTTTTTTGGGAGTGATGAAAATGTTCTAGAATTAGAAAGTGGTGATGGTTACATAGACTTTTAAGTTGTACACTTTAAAACAGTAAATTGTATGGTATGTGAATTATAGCTAAATAAATTTTTTTAATTAGGCTCTTGAAGATTTTTAATAACATGAGGAAATGCTCTCAATATACCAAAAGAAAAAAAAAAACAGCATGCAATTGTATATAAAATTCCAATTTGGTTTAAAAATATATGTACATGCATGTACACATTTGCATTTAAAAAACAGAAAATATATCAAAATGCTAACAGTAGGTTCCTAGGTAGTGTCATGATGGGGGATTTATTTTCTTCCTCATATATTTCAGAATTTTTTATAATAAACATGTATTATTTTTATAACAAGGGAATTTAAAAATAGAAACCCAGGTAGGTCTGGCTGGCTTCAAAGCCAGTGTCATTTCCAACACTCTACTCATTCATAAACATTTATTTAGTTCCTACTATGTGCCAAGCAAAATTAAATAAGATATAATCTCTGCCTGCAGGGAATTTACACAAGTCTAGCATGGGGTTTAAACCTGAGTCCATGGACTAGGAAAGGAAAGAAGAGTCCATGTGTTCTCTAAATTACAGGCAATGTTGTCCATCTGCACACTTTCTGGGGCAGAGGGCCCACGGCTGTCCTGAGCAGCAGTGTAGCTTAATGGTTAAGGATGGAGCTGGAGCCAGATTACCTGGTGTGAAGCTTGAACATCCAATCACAAAGTGTGTGGTCTGAGGGGCGTAGGTTTCTCATCTACAAAATAGGGGAAATAATAGTACTTCTCTCACTGGGTGGTTAAAAGATTAAAGGAGTTAATATACCTAAAGCATCGGCAGTATGCACTGAGGACACAGTAAGTGCTCAATAAATGCATCAGCTGCTAGCCACTATCATCACTACCACTGCCACCACCCCACCACTAAATTCTCAAGGAGGCAGAGACAGAACGGACTAAGGACCACTAGAAAGGTTGTTTTCCACATCTCAAAACTGGCAGCATCTGATTCTTGATAAGCCTATAATAACCATTATATTAAACTAATTTCTTTTTCCAGAGTCTCTCAATTTCTAATGAAACTCTTCTTTTGAGGCATTCTATAAAACACAATGAGACAAAACATCAAAACAGTCAGCGTAACAAACTGCTTGTGTCCTCTTATCTTCTAACTCTTAGAAACAAGCAATTTTTCAAGGCTAGCCTTGGAAGGAGGCTTTGAGAGGCTTATCTGTCTTTTGCCTGCCTTTCTGGCCCCGCTGCTCTGATTGAATAGTTCACCCAAGATGACTCTTCACAGGCCAAACTGCAAAATCTCTGGAGCAACACAGTCATCTAACGAGTGACTGCATTCCACCTACTGGGACTCTTCCATCCTATAGTCGAGAGTCTCAATAAGCAATCATCACTCCAATGCTTTTATATCCAACTTCTTAGATGTTAAAAAAACAAAACAAAAAACTCTTGGCTTTGTCACTGGTCCTTATAGGCATTTTGCAGTGACCTGAAGATGTGGGTAAGTTCTGAGATTTCACCAACTTGATTATGAGAATACACTTTTCCTCAGCAGGGAATAATCAAACTGGACACATGGTAACACCGTACCAAAGTTCAAATTCAAAGATACCCATTTAATGTACAAATTAGAGAGCTCAGGCAACTATACAATACCAAACCAGGCCTGGTGATTCAAGAGACTAGGTGCCTAACAGTAAGGGTCAGAGGCTCTAGAGCCAGCCCGCCCGCTGCCCAGGGGCCGAATCACAGCGCTGTCCCTCTCAACGGCTGTGTGGCTTTACACAAGTGGCCTAACTCTCTAGGCCTCACTTTCCTCATATGTAAAATAGGGATATTAGTGCTTATTAGTGGGGTAGCTATAAGCACTAATAAGCCACTGCATGTATATGAGTCAATATGTGTGAAGGACATTTCCTATAACATTGTAAACATTCATTAAATGTCAAAAGGAAGCATAAAATCCACCTGCCAAAATATTTTATTTTATAGTTCTTAGGTTGGATAATCCGTTCACAGATGTACTTCTAAAAAATCACTCTGCCTCATCACTTATCTAAGTTACGTATGTATCTTCTCTCTATGTCAAATACTGCAAAATTTTTTTTAAAAAAAGAATAAACTTTATAGACAACCACACTGCTAGTTTCAAACAGCTGGTCTGAGATGGAGTCAGCTAGGAAAGGGAGAGAAAATGGGCTGGGTTAGGCCTCTCATAACAGAGAGTGCTGGGCTACAGTCTGAGAGAATTCAAAGCCTTAAACTCATTGAAAATTAGCCGGAGATATGGGAATGTTTGAAATCACCTGGTCCAATTCAGACATTTTGTAGATGAGGAAACGGAGGTGCTGACAAGTGTCTTAAGATCTACCAGGTCAGTAATGACAGAAATGAGACTCTCCCTGTTACCTATGTTTTTGGTACACACTCTATAAGTGGAAAGCAATGAAGAACACGCTCTGGAAAGGGAAAAGGACACAGTTTGGAAGGGTTAAGGTAGGAATCTAACAACAGGAGCTTCCACTTGCAAAGGTTTATTATATTCCAGGCACTATGCCAGGTACTTTGCATAGTAGCCTTATATAACTTCTGCAAAACCTGTGAGGTAGTTACCATTATTAATTCCACTTTCAAATGAGAAAGTAGAATCCTATCAAAAGTAAACGGCTTGCCCCAAATCACAAAGCCAGTGAGTGCCAGAGTCCGTAAATGAACCCACGCTGTCTGACTCCAGAGCCGGAACCTTCACCGCTGGATACTGCCCAAGCATGGGACTGAAAAAGCTGTGAAGCTCTTGATCCCTCAGTCTTTCTCCTACTTTTTTGGTAACTTCTCTGTTCAGAGGCAGTGCAGAGATACATAGTAAAGAAAGTGGGGTTTTGTTGTTGCTGCTGTTTGTTTTTAATTCCAGTATAGTTAACATACAGTGTTATATTAGTTTCAGGTGTACAATATAGAGATTCAACAATTCTATATATTACCCAGTGCTCATCATTGATAGTGTAGATAAATAAAGTGTTTTTAAAGAAGAGATGCCATTAATTTAGAGGCTACTTATCCTGTATTATATGAGGCGCCACACACACTTGTCAAGGCCCTGATTTGTCCAAGGCCAAGAAGGTGATGGTGCTGCTGCGGGAGGTGGAGCCCATGCAGCCCCAGTGAGGCTCTACAGCCCCATTTCCTTAGTCAGGGGACAGTGTGTGCCTGTCCATCCAGCAGATCTTTACTGAGCCCAGCCAAACACCCTTATCTAAAGCTGTCCTTACAGAGAAGACATTCAGCATAATCCTGCTCTCAAAGAACGGGCACAGGTAAGAACAGATCACTTTCAGCTTGGAATCCTACTCTTCTTACACCTCAGTAGCTGAGTATCAGAAGCATTGAAGACTATGGAGCTCCTACTGCCCACATTACTGCCCTAGGACACCATGCAGATCACCCAACCTTCACTAGACCTCTGTGCATACTTCACAGATGAACTCCATTCGCCTCTCCTCCAAGTGCTGGAAGTTTTTGTCTTTGGAGAAGCAGGAATTATTTTCATCTCTAGCTTTCTCTTGTCTATCACCAGGGAGTATGACAAAAGGGTCAACTTGAGGAGCTAACAACAACAAAAAATGCGAAAGAGGATAACTTCTCTATTGCCTCTAACTTTGGGAAAGAGCTATGGGATCCCACAGTATTTGCTGAAAAATGTTCAAAGGAAGACATGAAAATTTCATCCTCAACACTTCACTGCCTGAGAAAAAGATCCAGAACTCTAGGGGCCAATTATTCTGCTGTCTTGGACTCTGACCTTAGAAAGGTTTGAACCTGACTGGAACTGAGGCAGCTGACAGCAGAGTACCAGCTATATGAGCAGCCAATATCTAGGGTGGTCAGATCTAGTGACTGCCAGGGCTTCAGAGCATCATTCACAAGTTACAGTACCACACTAAACCTATGGGCTAAATGAATAAGAGCAGCAAATTTTACTGTTATTTAAATTCACAAGTTCTTACTATGTTCCCAATATCATGCTGGGAGCCAGGTACTCAAAACACTGGCAGGCCTTTAAAAATCAACTAGTACTGGACTGTATTATATGAGGCGCCACACACACTTGTCAAGGCCCTGACTTGTCCAAGGCCACGAAGAAGGTGATGGTGCTGCTGGGGGAGGTGGAGCCCATGCAGCCCTAGCGGGGCTCTACAGCCCCATTTCCTTAGTCAGGGGACAGTGTGTGCCAAGAGAAGGCAAGTGAGAGCAGAGCATTAGGGAACAAGGAGGAAGGGGTGATAGGAGGGCTTACTGTTTGCAAACAGAAGTGAGGGAAATCTTTGTAATACGAATTAGAAGGGAAGACTAATGTAATACTATGAGCTGGAGTTTAGAATGGAGTGGCTCTTGACTGTCTCCCTTGCTTTCTCTTTTCCCTGGCCAGTTGGGAGTTTAAAATTTGAAAAATAATTTTTTTAAAAGATTTTATTTATTTGAGAGAGAGAAAATGAGAGAGAGAAAGCACGAGAGGGGGGAGGGTCAGAGGGAGAGGCAGACTCCCCGCCAAGCAGGAAGCCTGATGCGGAACTTGATCCCAACTCCAGGATCATGACCTGAGCCGAAGGCAGTCGCTTAACCAACTGAGCCACCCAGGCACCCCTGAAAAATAATCTTAATAAGGAGCTAAAAAGAGTTGGGTTCTAAACCTGACTTTAACTTTGTAACCTTGAGTTACTTAATTTTTCAAAACCTGTTTCCTCAACTGTAAAAGGGAGGTAACGTGTATATGGGAGCTCATAATGCCATTCACACTTTTGTGTGTTTGAAACTTCCATATTTTAATGGAGATACTAAAACCTATTGCTTAATTGCTATAAGGATTACAAGAAATAATTATGGAAAATACCTAGCCAGCGCCTGGTCTTTGTAGTATTCAATAAATGATAACTATCATTATCAACATGCTATTTATTAAAGTTCTGGGATGAGGGCAAAGAGAACAACATACTACAAAGCAGTGAATTAATAGCTGCAGACTGTACAATTAGGAATATCTGGATGTCTGTACAAGGTCACTGTTTTTGTTTTTTTTTTTAAGATTTATTTGTTTATTTATTTATTTGACAGAGAGGGAACACAAGCAGGGGGAGTGGGAGAGGGAGAAGCAGGCTTCCCGCCAAGCAGGGAGCCCGATTCAGGGCTCGATCCCAGGACCCTGGGATTACGACCAGAGCCGAAGGCAGACGCCCAATGACTGAGCCACCCAGGCACCCTGTACAAGGACAATCTTTCCATATATGGGTCTTATAGCCTCGCTCTTTCATCTACTTTCATCTTCCCCTTCCTGCTTTATTCATCCATTCAACAAATATGCACAGACTGCCTACTGTATGTAGGACACAGAGCTACGTACTGAGAATGGAGAACAGACAAGAGAAGGGGTTTTGAGGGGACAATATAACAGGATGGGCTGGCGAGGGACATCTATGAACTATCTGAAATGATATATAAAAAGTTTTGACTATGTGGGTGTATACATCCCTCTGAGAAGTTCTGGAGGGATTCTAAAAGGAATTACCTATTTTTTTTTTTTTAAGACTGAAAATCAACAAGAAGCATACAAAATTTATAGGAAAAAACATCAAACACTCCTGAAAAATCACAAAAGTAGCCTAGAGCAAAAGGAAAGATGGGACACGATCTTGGACAAGAAGACTCAACATCATAAAGATGTCAGTTCTCTCTAAGCTAATTAATAAATTTAACATAATCTCAATAGAAATACCATCCATTTGTTGCTGCCTAAAACTAGACAAATTGATTATAAAGTTTATATGGCAGAATAAACAAGCAAAAGCAGCCAGGAAAACACTAAAAAAGAGCAATATGAAAAAACTGGCCCTTCAGATGTTAAAAAATTACAAAGCGTCTAAAAGATGGTTTTGTAACGGCATATGAATTGACAATCAAACCAATGGAACAAAATAGAAAATCCAGTAAGAAACCCAAATGTATACAACAGTTTAGTATCCAATTAAAACAGCATCTGAAATCAATAGACAAAAAGTAAGAACTTTCTTTTTTTTTTTTTTAAGAGAGAGAGAGAGAACGGGGCGGGGGTGGGGGGAAGGGGGGGGAGAGGGAGAGTCTTAAGCAGGCTTCATGCCCAGCATGGAGCCTGGCCTCATGACCCCAAGATCATGACCTGAGTTGAAATCAAGAGCTGGACGCTTAACTGACTGAGCCACCGAGGCCCCCTAGTAAGAACTTTCCATACGTGGGAAAAGATAAAATTGGATCCTTCCTCAAACCAAATGTCAAGATAAATTCCAGGGGGGGCCTGGGTGGCTCAGTCATTGGGCGTCTGCCTTTGGCTCGGGTCGTGATCCCGGGGTCCTGGGATCAAGCCCCGCATCAGGCTCCCTGCTCGGCAGGAGGCCTGCTTCTCCCTCTCCCATTCCCCCGCTTGTGTTCCCTCTCTCCCTGTCTCTCTCTCTCTGTCAAATAAATAAATAAGATAAATTCCAAAAGGATAAGAACCTTAGATGTTTAAAAAATAAAAAGTGAAACCATACATATACTGGAAGAAAACATTAATGAATTCCCCATAAATTAAGAACAGGGCAGACTTCCTAACTGTGACTCAAAATCTAAAGCAATACACTGCAAGACCCATAAACATAATATATAAAGATGTAAAACTTTTGTACAGCAATAAAACAACATATGCAAAGTTAGGCATATGACATACTGGAAAAAATATTTTTGCAATTCATACCACAGACATTGAGCAGGTATCCTGTATCTCATTAAGGAGAAAACAAATTTAAACTGTACTGAAATGATTTCTTACCTAACAGATGGGCAAACCCCCCAAAACTTTGATAGGAAGACTCAAGAGAAACAGAGGAGGAGGATCAGGTATAAAATAAAAACTTCTATGAACACACCTTGTTATGTAGTTTTGATTTTTGAACCACATAGATGGTTTACACAGTTAAAAAACAAAATTTTTTTGGCTCGAGCAACGAGCCCAATGCGGGACTCCATCCCAGGACCCTGAGACCATGACCTGAGCGGAAGGCAGACGCTTAACCGAATGAGCCACCCAGGTGCCCTAAAAGCAATTCTTAAAGTTTAAAACAAATTAGCCTGTTGATAAAGCTTATCAAGTTGGTGGCATAATAAATATAAATATATCAACTGACCTCAGGACAGTATTTGACTACACATCTGAAACAGCACGTAGTCTCGGGACAAAGGAACCACATAAAAAAAACAACATTCGGTG
Source organism: Callorhinus ursinus (assembly GCF_003265705.2). Lineage (NCBI taxonomy): Eukaryota > Metazoa > Chordata > Mammalia > Carnivora > Otariidae > Callorhinus > Callorhinus ursinus. The sequence goes on from NW_027397080.1 coordinate 20,520,798, forward strand.
ATCTAACGATCAGTGCAGATAGTGGCACTGCTACCGGCCTGGTTAGTAACATGGCCAGGAAAATCCAAAGCCCCAGAGTGCGGCCCACTTGCCCTGGGAAGGATGAAGCTCTGTGGCCCACTGAGCATGACGGACTGGTACTCAAGTAGAAAGGGTGAAGGCGGGGAGAGAGTAAGATGAGGCTTGAGACAGGCCTAGCCAGAGCTTGAGGGCAGCACAGTCCGAGCCAAGGAACTGCACTGTCCTGAGGGCAGGCAAGCCAGCCCAGAGTTTTAAGCAAGGCGGAAACAGTCACATGTGATCTGTGCTTTATAAAGATCACTGGCAACAGTGTACAAAATAGATTAGAAAGGAACAAAGGAAGAAGCCAGCTGGCCAGTTCTGAAGCTGTTGTAGTAATTCAGAGCAAGAGATTATAGTAGCTTTAACCAAAAGAGAAAAGGGACATCAATAGGCTTGTAGCCTAAATAAATGTGTGCTATTTGTGGGTATGGGATGGAAGGAAGGTAGGGGGTTGACAGAAGGGGAAGAATATGGGGGGACTTTCTGCCTTTTGCAACTCTGTGGTGCCAACCACTGAGATTAGGAACCGAAGATAAGTACCAGATGGAAGAAAAATGGCAAGTTCACTGCTGCCAGAGCCCCTGACATCATCCTTCAGAGCTAGTGGGGACAAGGAGCTAAAGGAGTCAAGGATGAAGATCCAACAGTCAGGCTGCAGTCTTAGAAAGCTGAGAAACAGATGAAACTAACAGGTTAGCTGACCTCTTGCAATATTTTCTCAAAATCAGAAATAGAACCACATACTGTTCACTTTGTTTATTTTAATAAATTTCAAGTAACCAACATTTAGAGCCCCCAAAGCTAGTAATCCTTCGTTTCTAATCTCCCTCATCCTTCTTGGGCCCTTTCCTTCATAAAAATTTACTTCATCAAACATTGAGAGTCCCAGAATTAGACTCTCTGCTAAGAGCAGAGGTCACTCCTGCAAATACCTCCAGGGGTCAGACAGATGTAAAATCTCTCTCTGTAAATATAAGCAACTCACTGACAAACACTGTATGGGCCAAACAAACTGTGGCCCACAGCAGTTTTCTACTGAGGTCCCGTTTGCAAAACATCCCAAGGTAAAGACTTAAAGACATTTCCTTCCTTTTCTTTCCATTTTTCTAATAAACCAGAAATTGCATCTTGGAGTTGACTTTTTCAGAGGTCCTAATATTAGTGAAGTAAGGTGAGTTTGGTTTCAGAAAGAGCTCTCTCCCCCTTCACAGACAACAGAGGGACGCCAGGACAAAGCAGGGACAGCATCTCTCCTTTCACCCCTCCGTCTCTGCCTCCTTGAATCCATCCCTCTCCTCCTCCTCTCTCGTTCCTAAGGTCCTGAGAAACCGAGTCCATCTGCACGAAGTTGATGCCTAGAGCCAAAGTATTAGGCTGCTACCGCTCTTCCTTTCACCTGTCAGAAGAAACAAATATGGCAATTGCTACCAAGGTTGCCAAGACAACACATCATCAGTGTGGCAGTCTCCTGTAAAATCATGACAACAACCTCTGAGGCATTTCTGAAGTGCCTCATTGGGTAAATACCTCTACCAGACATGATCACTCAACTATGCTTTGCCACTTTTGACAGGAAACATGGCCCGAAAAGATACTTTCAAAACTGTAGTCAAGACCATACAGCAGTAAGAAGTAACTGGTTTCAGGGGGATTCTCAACACTACTTTGGGCCAGTGGTATTACATGTGACATTTCATTGTTGGCTCTGCACCTTGAGGGTCATGGATCCCTCTGAGACCTGATTAGAGAAATGGACTCACTCCCCAGAAAAATGACATTCAGACACATTTGCAGGCAAATTTAAAGGATTTGTGGGTCCCCTGCAACTCAACCATTTACCCCAGATTAACAACCTGGGATCAGCTATAATGTATTTACTTCATCTAAGGAAATTAAATACTTGGTGTTATGAGTTTGAGCATTTGGGGTTAAATAACAACATTAGGGAAATATAAGGAAAGCTAGAGTTCTTTCCTTACCCTTCTTTCCCTTGAGGGCTACAGAAGCCTCAAAACTGCAACAGTCTCTGCAAATGGCATACCGTATCCCTTCTGAGACTTAGAGAAAGTGACAATCTCATCTCTGAATTTAATGCCCTTAACATTTAATTCTTTCCTCTACATGGTTACAACTTGCTTTCTTCGAATTATCGAGATGATGGCTTTAGAAGGCAGCCTATTGGAGATCCGGAAAACCATAAATTCCAATTCAATTTCCTTGTGAAAATCAAAGAGCTCACTCTCTTGAAGACTTGAAAGTGGCTGAGGGGTCACTGTCTTCCTCCGGGGTGCTGGTATAGGCAGTACTCCAGAAGGGTGACGTAAACACTCAGTATGAAGCAACAGGGCATACCAATTTGTTTTTCAATCTATTTTATTTCAGTTCAAAGCTTCTTTGCAGACACACAGCCCATGAAAACAAGCCACACTTTGGTTATACCCAGTCTTCTTCAATCTCCAAAAGCAGTTGAGTATTGCCAAAGTGTGGCTCGTTTTCCTGCAGTGCCTGTCTGCAATGATGCTTTGAACTGAAATAAAATAGATTGAAAAACAAATTGGTATGCCCTCGCTCCTACTGCAGCTTTATATTATCCTTCGGAACTAGTGTTACCACCTTCTCTTTACTGGAACCCAACAGACCCAAATCACAGAGTAAAACTGGAATACTTGAAATGTGAAGGTCCCACCCAAAACTAAAACAGCAATTTAATGCAGGGCTTATTGTTAACATTGCATTAACATGCCACTCCCTGTCCAGTTCCTTGCTCCATTTGCTGGGATGGATTACATCTTCTAAGGACATGTGCGATCCAGTTACTAGACACAGTTTAAAGCAAAACTTGACATGGCCGATCTTCTTATACAGTTTGATTTCTTACTGCCTCTGCAATTTTTCACATTCATGAACCCAAATACCTTCTGATTTTTACCAATTCAAAAAGTCTGCTACTTGTTTTAAAGCATTCAATGCCTTGCATAAAGTATGCAACATTATTTTGAAAAATTTTCAGAGGAAACCCAAAATCATTTGCAAACAAACTTTGAAATGACCACCAACTAGAAGAAACCTATCATTTTCTTAGACTGCCTTAAGGAAATGCACATGCCTTCAATGGAGGAACACACTAAAATAATGAAAAGTGCTCTGAATAGACAGTTGTATAATTTGGTTGAAAAAAAAAATTAAAAGCCATTTGGAAGAGTTCCTCTCTCAACAGACACATTAAGAAAGAATAAGATCTGTCCCTGTCCCCCCACCCCATCAAAGACAGAAACATACATACACACCCTCAGTTCTGTCAATAACATAATCCTGGATTTTTGTTATTATTTAGCACTTCAAATAAATTTCCATTTGGGGCCAAATTTGGTTAGTTTTCTCTAACTGGAACTCAGCAACATGTGTAACAACAAAAAGAAAACACCCAACCTGCTATTACATTTTCTCTTATTTAATCCACACAACAACCCTTGGAAGAGGTACCATCATGCGCCTTTCACATATTAATCTGTAACTGGCCCATGGGCGGACCACTCTCTCAGCAGTAAAGCTGGCTTCAGGGGCCAGAGACTCGGAGCACAGGACTGAATCACAGCACCACTACTCACTTCTTCCAGTCCTCCAACACCCCAGATCTTGCCACCTCACAGTCTCTGATCCTATTAAAAAGTTCTTCCTTCCCAGTTGTCTCCCCTTTCCCTTCTTGCTGGACTGGATCCTTGTCACTCAGAGAGTTTCAGCTTAAGCTATCTTTCTCCAGCAGCTTACTGGGCCATTCCAGTAAGAGGGCATCTTCCAGGTTAGCACTATTTGACTACCTTCATCACAGATGCTACTATTTGCCTTAGACAAGAGGTGTTAGGTCCATCTTGCTCATGGTAATCGTAAGGCCTAGCACAGTGGTGTCTGGTACATAGCAGGCAGTCAAATATTTGCTCAACCAATGGCCTGAATTTGTTTAAATACTTACCAGACTACAGGCTGTGAACACTGGCTAGCAGCTGATACAAAAACAGGTAAAGTGTGGTCCTGTCCTTGAGGGCATCCCAATTGGTAGAAAAGATAATAAACACATGGGATAATACAGGGTGGTGTGATCAGCTAAGGTTCATATATTAGCTCCCTTGAATATTAGCTATGTAACCTTGGACATCTCTCCTCTCTGAGTCTCGGTGTCCTCATCTTTAAAATGGAAATACTAATACTACCTTTGTCATAGTGTTAGCGAGAAGACTGAATGATAATCCACATAAATAAAGCACATAGTACATTAGCATGCAGAAATCACTTAGTAAATAACTACTAATTTTATTATGATGCTATGACAGCTGTATTTTAAATTACCTTTATTTACCTGTACACTATCTGTCCAAGACCCTACTGAATTTAAATTCTGTGAAAGGCTAAAGATCATGTTGATCTTGTTCACCACTGTATTTCCAGGGATCTGAATCATCCCTAGTACACAGTAGGTGCTCAACTAATACTGAATGACTGATGAAGGCATGCATGCAGGCATGGGGTGTTCTGAAATCATTTGTAAGTTAAACTAGTGACGAATAGCCCGTTTGGGAACGACTGCCATATAAGAAAGGCATCTAAATTAGAAAGGAAGGTGTGGCAGAAGTTTGACGATTTAGCTAAGGAAAGAAAAACTTCATTTTGAGGTTGTAATTATATCTCCATAAACCATACACAGATTTGGATACAATTTCAAGCCAGAACCAAGGAGCCCCAGGTTGAGACTTGAAAGAAGTTGAAGCTGTGTGAGGTGGGTTACCAAGCAGAGGGCTCCCTAGGGTGAGCTCAATTTGCCAGACCTATAATCTACTGCACCCTTAGGAAGCTTAACCTCAGAATCTGGGCTTCCTCTCTTAGGTGGAAACATGGACACTTACTTATGAAGTGTTAACAAACAAAAAAAACCCCGGGTATGAACATAAATAAAATCCTGGCTTCTTGTAGGCGCTAGATGGATGGTACTGTTATCAAAAATAGGGGAAACAATTCTCACGTTGAGTAACAGATCAATAAGGCCAGAGCTTTAGATGTACGGGGTAGCTTTAACTGAAGTTTCCCATTCCGTGAGAAGTGATCAGAAGAACCGCTGGACAACACTGACAAGTCTACTTGTGTCTAGGGCAGAACTTGGCACACTTCTGCTTAGGGCCAGGCCTAAGTATTTTCGGCTTTGTGGGCTATGCCATATCTATCTCAACTACTCAACTTAGCCTTTGTAGCAAGAAAGGAGCCATAGATGATACAGAACAATGAACATGGCTGTGCTCCAATAAAACTTCACTTGAGGACACTGATATTTGAGTTCATATACATTTCACAAATTACACGAAAGTCTTCTCCCCGTCCCCCCGCCCCGCAGCCATTTAAAAATGTAAAAACCACTATTAGTTCCCGACAGACAAAAACGGGGTGGGGTGGGGATTGGCCCAAGGCCGGAGTTTCCCGACGCCTGGTGCACTTGGCAGAAGAGCGGGGGCAGAGACTCGAGAAGCAGCAGCGAGGAGGCCTCAAATCGCGCCAAACAGTAGACGGTGAGGGGCGAGGGCAGGCCCCAGGCGGCGGGCAGGCCCCAGGCTGGGGCCAAGCCGGGTGCGCCCCGACGCAGCCCCGCGGCCTCTCCCCACCGCAGACTTACAGCCGAGCCTGCGCTCGGGGTGGGAGCCGCCCCAGGGGGTCCGCGTCCCGGGCGAGAGGAGGCGGCTGGGACTTGGCAGAGCCCCGCGGAGTTCGCACGCCGAAGGGTCTCAGCGCACCCCTCATCTGGGGCGCCTCTCGGGCCTCAGCTGCTAAAGGGGTCTCCAAGCTGAGTCCCAGCCCCGTTTCTATGGTTACCTGTTCAGCACCGATTCAAACTGCCGTTCTTTATTGACAGCGCCATAGAGGACACGAACACTTCTGCCCGAAGGGAACAATAAAGCTTTCTCCATTCAACAGCGCCAGAGACGCCAGAAGGCGGCCATTTTGAGGCCGGCGCGTAAGGAGTATAAGCCGGGAGGGGGCGGCCCGGCCTGCCCCGCGCGCCACAGTCACGTGCCGGGGGCGGGCCTCACGGGGCGGGGCCTGCGTCGCGCGCGCCCTCCACCAATGCTAGGGTGCTGGGGCTAGCGGGTTGCGGTCTTGTTTTCTGACCTCTGACCCTTGGCCACTCCCTCCTCTCCCCACACTCTCTTTCGAAGGTTTTAGTGGGGTTCCATGGACTCTTGCTGGGGCAGTGCTAGGCTTAGGATCTTATTTCAAGAATGGCACAGAAGTAGACACAAAAGGTTTCTCTACATTTTTCCAAAACACGTTCACGTGCGAGGCGGAGACGTAACCTGAGCCGCGTCCCCAGACGCATCCTCATTGGTGGAGAGGCTTGGCACGGCTCGGCCGTGATAGGCTAACAGGCTCGTGTCAGCCAATCGTGGTGTCTTGAAGATATCTTGATCCCGCCTCTCCCCCGTCCCTCTCAGGAATTTAGGGGGTGTGTGTAGGGGGGCGATCATAGCTTTTTTGCTCAGTTTCTCTTTCACACGCTTTGTTGCACAGTGAGCGTTCCACGTTGGAGCTCCTGTTGCCACCCTCATACAGCCCAACAGATTAAGTCAGATTCCCACAGTATCAGACAAATTAAGTCACATCAGTGCTGGCCCACTGAACCTCACACTGTCACTCTGTCACTGACGCACAGCCAATTTTTCTGTCACTGCCAGTCATGCCGCCCAAATCCAGCAGTCTCAGTACAATGCCGATTTCCCTCTGTGGTTACAGCTGTTACATCCACAACGTCAATATTCGGTCGTTCTGAGAGCTGTCATTGTCAGACTGACTCCCACTCCATCACCATTTTTAGTCACAAATTCAATCTGCTGGGCAGAACTGTCACTTGCATGGTTGCTGTCATTGGGTTCGTTATTGTTTACTGTCATTGTCCTGTAGGCGACCACTGTCAATGACCACAACTTCAAACAGTTCCGTACAGTGTAGCAATTGGACCCTGTGCCCAGCTGTCACCCTTTCGGTTGTTTTCACCGTCATTGTCATTCAGCTACTTTCACTGCCCCATAGTCAAGCCAATATTTAGCAGGCCCCTACTGGGTACACAGCTGTCCTCGTTACTGCCCAATTAGTCACTTTCACTATTTTACACACATGTCCCTGTCACATTCAGGGTCAGATTTACTATAGCTGACATCCAGTCACTTTTGTAGTCACTAGAGCCACACCACAGCTGTTATCCCCCCGATCATGCATTTCCACCATCTCTGCATTCTCCTTTAATAGAAGCCCCCAATATACAGGGTTGCCAGATTTGGCAAACAAGCAACAAATACCTAGAATGGTCCGTGGCACATCGTAGCTGCTCAAAAAATAGTTCTAGAATTAATGGATTTTTTTTTTTTTTGCAAAACAGGATTATTGCTGATGTGCTGTATATAAATGTGAATGGCTTGTGGCTCAAACATCTCAAACAGTAGGAATAAGTTTGCAGCCATGATCTGTCCTCCCTGTTCCATTTAACAAGGTTCTGCATCCTACAGGGACTAGGAGAAAACACGAGAAATGTGGCTACCACATACATGAATTCCTGGGACCACAGTTACAAAGAATAGGATTTCTTAATTTTGAATTTCTTATTTTAAAAGGAATATATGTTTATAAAATATAGGAAGGACCGTTTTAGCTATAACAAACAGACAAAGAATATCATCCCTCAACACACACTCATACAGAGTCATGGGTCAATGGCTGCAGTTTCTCCATGACCGTTTACGTGAGGTTTTGCATTATGAGAAGTTCCCAGGGGACTGCCTTGCCTATAGTTCATGAAGAACAGCATAGGGTCATGGAAACAATGGTACCGGCTTCCATCTGGCCATCACATGCGAGAATGAGAAAACCAAGACGGGACCCTCGAAGCACTTCATCTCTCCAGAGAGCCTCAAGGATTTTTGAAGAAATAACTTGTGCTTCCCAATCGCCAAAAGGACCCAATCCTTGACCTAAAGGAGGAAGGTACTTGAGAACTTTTCACACTTTCTTGTACCTTGACAGAGAATGTTCCTAGGCTGATGCCTGAGGGGGCTCCAGCTAAACTACCAGTTATTTCTGGAGTGACTACTACATGCCAAGGACACTGAGGTGAATAGACATGATCCCTGGCATAGGTCATAGCACAGCCGACCCCACTTCTACTGCTAATAACAGCCAGGCATCATTTATCTCTCCCCTATACTCTGCCAGGTACCATGCCAAGCTTTACCTAGGTTATCTCATTGAATTCTCATCACCCCCCAAAGAAATAGGTGACATTATTGCCCTCTTTTATGCAAGAGAAAACAGATTCAGAGCAGGTGACACAGCTCCCAAGGAGAGTTGGGGTTTAAACCCAGGAAGTCTGACTCCAGAGTCTTCACTTTTCCCCCTCAGAATAATGACTTGAGGGTTTTACAAAATAGATGTGTCCATTATAAAGAGTTCAAGGATCACAGAAAAAAAAAATGAACAAGAGATTTAGAGATTTAGAAACAGAATCACTATAAATCCTAGCACTTAGCAGTAACGTATCATTTTAGCTGAAGTATTTCTCCATCCCTGGGCATATATATGTAGGTGGGTAGATGGAGGGATAATAATGATAATAATGAGTTTCCCTCTGGTATTGCGCTATGTGCTGGACACTGTTCCAAGTGCTTTCCATGAATTAACATATTTAATTTACTCAGAGAGAGATGGAGAGACATAATTTTATTAAAACGAACTCATTTCACATACTCGGGGTTCACATCAGCAGCCAACCACCAGCCCGCTGATGTTTTTCCCCACATCTCGTTCTTTCTCAGTCTTTGCTGTCTGCTCTCTGCCTTCTAATCAAATCCTAAGCCCAGAGTCCTTGGGCTGCAAAAGCTGTCTTTAAATAGCACCCTCTCCACAGCTGCTGCCCGGTCAAATGTCTCTGCCGTTCCCTCAGGCGGTCGCAGTATTTGTAGAAGTGAAGTTTGCTAGATGCTTGACATACGCTTTTTATTTGTTAGAGTAGGTATCTGGGCCTTGGCATTCTTTTTTCCTGGCTTTTTAAGTGTTCAAATTTCACTACCCTTTTCTCAAATCCAAGTGAAGCTTGGTCTTCAGATCTTGCCCAGTGGAGACCAGCGAGTCTCAGATGAGAAAGCTGTTGGAATTTGCTGAATGACTCAGAAAGGTCAGCCGCCTGCTCATCCTTCCGGCATGACAAAAGACTCGGAGGAGGGAGACTGCCTCGCTGCAAAGGGGCTGCCCAAATGGAATCTGGAGCCCTTCTGTGCGTCTGGTCCTACCAATATCATTTATTGTGAATGAATCCCTTGCCTTGGTTTCCCCCCCTGAAACAAAAGACGCTTTATTTCATTGTTCATTTATTTAGAATGATGAAATGAAATTGACATCTCCATGGAGATGGAGCATCCACAGAAGCTATGATTTTCCAGCCAAACCTGCTTCTCCTCTTCAGCAACTTAGCTCAGAAAGGACAACACACCCATCACCATTCTCTGTCTGATTGCTCAGGCCAGACACCTGGAAGTTGCCTTTGACATTTCTGTTGCTCACCCTCAGTCAGTCACCTAGTCTGACTGATTTTACCTCTAAATATATACTCTCCGTTTCCATGGCCAAAGTCCAATTGACCTTTATCTCTCACCTACTGTAATGTCCTCATTCTCCAGCTCTTTTGATATCCTTTACTTTGTTCTGCAGATGCAAGCCAGCATAATTTTTCATGTCACTTAGAATCAACTTTATTAAGCATAATTTACAAACAAGAAAATGTACTCATTTAAAGCGGAGTTTTGGCAAACACATACACCTGTGTAACCACCTCTATATCAAGATACAGAACATTTTTATTTTTTAGAACAGTTTTAGATTCACAGCAGAATTGAGCAGCAGGTACATAGATTGCCAATATTCCCCCTGCCTATACATATGCATAGCCTCCCCTACCATCACCAGAGTGATACATTTCTTGCAGTTGATGTATCTACATTGACACATCATTATCGCTCAAGGTCCACAGTTCATGTGAGGGCTTGCTCTTCTTGTCATGCATTCTATAGGTTTGGCCAAATGTAGAACGGCATATATCCACCATTATAGTATACAGAAGAGTTTCACTGCTCTAAAGATCCTCTGTGCTCCACCTATTTTTCCTCCTCCTTCCAACCCCTGGTAACCAGTGACTTTTTGACTGTCTCTATAGTTTTGTCTTTTCCAAGATGTCATATAATGGGAATCATACAGTATGTGGCTTTTTCAGATTGGCTTCTTTCACTTAGTAATATGCATTGAAGTTTCCACCATGTCTTTTCATGGCTTGACAGCTCATTTCTTTTTAGCACTGAATAATATTCTATCATCAGTATGGACCATAGTATATTTATCCATTCACCTATTGAAGGATATCTTGGTTGCTTCCAAGTTTGGGATATTATGACTAGAGCTGCTATAAACATCTGTGTGCAGACTTTTGTGTGGACCTAAGTTCTGAATTTGAGTAAATACCAAGGAGCATAGTTGCTGGAGTGTACAGTATGTGTAGTTTTGTAAGAAACCAACAAATTGTCTTCCAAAGTGGCTATACCATTTTGTATTCCCACCAGCAATGAACGAGAGTTCCTGTTGCTCCACACCCTCATTAGCATTTGGTGTTGTCATTGTTCTGGATTTGGGCCATTTTAATAGGTGTATGGTAATATCTCATTGTTGCTTTAATTTGTGTTTCTCTGGTGACATATGATGTGGAGCATCTTTTCATACACTTACTTGCTATTTGTATATCTCCTTTGGTGAGGTGTCTGTTAAGGCCTTTGACCCCTTTCTTAATCAGGTTGTTTGTTTTCTTATTGTTGAGATTTAAGAGTTCTTTGCATATTTCGGATAAATGTCCTTCTGCAGGTACATCTTTTGCAAATAGTGTCTCCCAGTCTGTATCTTATCTTCTCATTCTCTTGATAGCGCCTTTGCAGAGCAGAAAGTTTAATTCTCATGTGCCCAGCTTATTGATTCTTTCTTTCATGGATCATGACTTCGGTATCTAAAAAGTCATTCCCATACTGAAGGTCACCTAGATTGTTTGCCTCTGTTATTTTCTAGGAGTTTTATAGTTCTGCATTTTACATTTAGATCTGTGATCCACTTTAAGATAATTTTATGAAGAGTAAGGTCTGTGTCTAGATTTCTTTTCTTTTCTTTTTTGCACGAGGATGTCCAGTTTTCCCAGCACCATTTGTTGAAGCTATTTTTGCCCTATTGTATCACTTCTGCTACTTTTTTCAAATATGAGCTAACTCCATAGAGGTTTTTTTTTTTTTTCTAGGCTATTCTGTTCTATTGATCTATTCTTTTGCCAATACCACAGTCTTGATTACTGTAGCTTTATGGTAAGTCCTGAAGTTGAGTCCTGTCCGTCCTCCAAGTTTGTTTTCCTCCTTCAATACTGAGTTGGCCAATCTGGGTCTTTTGCCTTTCCATATAAACTCTGGGATCACTTTGGCCCCTTAAGTGGTACAGGATATCTAGAGTGGGTTAGAATTGGGTATTTCCCTTCTCCCAGGTCAGTTAGGCTCAGATAAAACCTCAACAGATTAGACTCTGGTTCAGTCATTTCCTAACAAGGGCAGACCTTATTCTTAAGAAGAATAGAATGCTCTGGTGTATTTCCAAATTGCTCCTTTCCACTCCCCCTGACAAAAGCACCAAGGGATTTTTCTCTGATATTCATTAGTGGAGCTCCACGAGGTAAAACTAACACAAACTAACAAGACTAACCTCCCCCATGACCCGTCCCTCTGGAGTTTTTAACTCTCAGATTTGTCCACACTGAGCCTCCAGCATTTTATCAACTACAGTTCAGGTTTCCCTGTCCCTACAATGGTTCCCACCAAGGTTTCTGCTCATGGGTTTCTGCTCAGATAAGTTGTGATTCTCTGTGTCCACGTGTCTGTCTCTCAGTTTTGGAGGGGGGGGTAGCAGTTTGCCCTGTGACCTCACTTCTCTGATGGATCTAAGAGGAATTGATTTTTCTGTTTATTCAGATTTTTACTTGTTAGGACAGAATGGCTATTTCCAAGTTTCTTTCATGCTAGACTAGAAACCAGAGTCCTAAGACACTTCCATCACCTGAAAAAGTACACTGTTGCCCTGTGCCCCTTCCCTGTTCAACTGCCCTTCTGCACCCCCCCCTTCCCCTGCAACAACTGATTTACTTGCTGTCAGTATAGATGACTCTTGTCTGTCCTAGAATTTCATATATTGAAATTATATAGTATGTAGTATTTTGTGCCTGGCTTCTTTCACTCAGTATAACTTAGTTGAGCTTCATCCACGTTGCTAAGTTTATCAATACTTCATTCTTTCTAATTGCTGGGCCCTTTGGTATTGATAGACCACCATTTGTGTATTCATTCATCTGTTAACTTGGGTGTTTCCAGCTTTAGGGTATTATGAATAATGCTGCTATGAATATTTGTGTGCAAGTCTTTGTGTAGATGTGTGTTTTTCATTTCTCCTGGGTAACACACCTAGGAATGGAATGGCTAGGTTATATAGTAGCTGTTTATTTACCTTTATAAGAAACAACCAAAGAGTTCTCCAAAGCAGTTGTAACGTTTATATTCCCAACATCAATGCTGAGAGTTCCACCTCCTTGTCAACATTTGGTACTGTCAGTTATTTTAAATGTAGTCATTGTAATGGGTGTGAAGTGGGTATCTGCTTTTGGTTTTCATTTTCATTTCCTTTTGCATGTTGTTATTTTTCCCATTATTGAGTTATAGAAATTCTTTGTATGTTTTGGATACAAGGATACAAGTCCTTTATCAGATCTATGCATTATGAATAGTTCAGTCTTGGCTTGCCTTTTCATTTTTTTTTTTTTTGATGGTGTCATTCAAAGACCAGAAGCTTTGAATTTTCATGAAATCCAATTTATCGATTTTTCCTTTTAAGAGAAAAACTATTAGCACAGTGCATCTGCTTAATGGGGAAACCCTGGTGCGTTCCTCTGTAAAAGTTAGGAACAACATAAGTATGGCCACCATCACCCCTATTTTTTTAACGTTATGTTGGATGTATTACTCAACACCATCAGATAAGAGAAAAGAGAGATAATAGGATTATATACCTGGAAAACCCTAGAGAATCTCCTGAATAACCAATTATAAGAAAAAGAACGAGAGGGGTGCCTGGGTGGCTCAGTCGGTCGAGCGGCCGACTCCTGACTTTGGCTCAGGTCATGATTTCAGGGTTGTGAGTCCAGCCCTGTGTGTCTCGCATCACGCTCAGTGCGCAGTTGGATTGAAATTCTTTCTCTCCCTTTGCCCTTCCCCCTGCTTGCACACACACACACACACACACACTCTCTCTCTCTCTCTCTCTCTCAAATAAATACATAAAATCTTTTAAAAAAAAAGAATGAGAGAGAAGGGAGAGAAAGCTAGAAGGAATGTGGGAAGGGAGAGGAAGGAGAAGGTGGTAAAGTAAGGTGGTGATGTATTAGACAAACATACAGAAACCAACTAGAAGACAAAGGCCCATGCCTTGGACTGGGAATCCCACCATCAACTCCTCCTGTTCTCAGGCCTTTGGCCTTGGACTGAGTTATACCACCAGCTTTCCTGGTTCTTCAGCTTGCAGATGATATATCAGTGCATATCTTAGCCTCTGTAATTGTGAGAGCCAATTCCCAAAATACATCTCCTCCTAGATATTTCTATCTCAATCTCGATCTCTATGCTATTGGTTCCTTTTCTCTGGAGAACCATGACTGATGCATCAATGTGTAAACTTTACACAGAACTCAGAAGAGTTAATGGAAGAAAAGACTGCATTTACAATAGCAACAAAAGAAAAAAATACTGATGTATCAACTTAAAATATCAGTAAGGGATACAACAGAAAATCTGAACAGAAAGGTATACCAGGGCACCTGGGTGGTACAGTTGGTTAAGTGTCTGGCTCTTGATTTTGGCTCAGGCCATGATCTCAGGGTCGTGAGATTGAGCCCTGTGCCGGGCTCTGTGCTGGGCATGGAGCCTGCTTAAGATTCTGTCAGATTCTGTCTCTTTCTCTCTCTCTCCCCACTCTCTAAAAACAAAAAAACAAAAAAACAAAAAAAAAAAACAACCAAAGGAAGACATACCATTTCTTAAATAGCAAGAAGACTAAACTAAACATCATAAAAATGTTAGTTCTCAGCAAACACACCAACAGGGTTTGGTTTGTTTTTTTTTCTGCAAAGAAGCTGATTATAAAGTTTAAATGGAAAAATAGACAACAAAGAATTTGGAGAACCAGCTCTACCAGATATTAAACTATATTCTAAAGCCTCAGCAATTAAAATAGTGGGCAATTAGCACACGAAAAGACAAACAAACCAATGGAACAAAATAAGAAGTCCAAGCATAGAACAAAATTACACATAGAAATTTAGTATATGCTAAAAGTATAAGAAAGAAAAGGTAAATTTTATAATTAATGGTTTGGGAATAATTGGGTTAATCATTTGAAAAAGATGTTTTATCTATATCCCACATCTTATGCTAGAGTAACTAAAAATTGATGAAAGATTTAAAGCTAAAAAATTGTACACATTAAAGTACTAGGGAAAAGTGGGCAAATTTCTTTATAACTTTGAGGTGGTAAAGTTCTTTCTAATTGATGCAAAATCCAAAAACCAAATGAGAAAAGACTGATGAATTTAACATTTTTTTAAAGATTTTATTTTATTTATTTGAGAGAGAGAGAGTGAAAGAGAGAGCACAAGAGGGGGTAGGGTCAAAGGGAGAAGCAGACTCCCCACCGAGCAGGAAGCCTGATGCGGGACTCGATCCCGGGACTCCCAACGAACTGAGCCACCCAGGTGCCCCGAATTTAATATTTTCAAGAAAACTCATGAACAGGGGTGACTGGATGGCTCAGTCGGTTAAGCATCTGCCTTCGGCTTGAGTCATAATCTCAGAGTCCTGGAATCCAGGCCTGTATCAGGCTCCCTGTTCAGGGGGGAGCCTGCTTCTCCTGCTCCCTCTTCTGTTTCCCCTGCTTGTGCTCTCTGGCTCTCTTGCTCGCTCGCTCGCTCTCTGTCAAGTAAATCAAATCTTAAAAAAAAAAAAAAAGGAAAAGAAAAATCATAAGCAAAGTCTAAATACAAATGATATCCTGGGAAAATATATTTGCAACATATTAAAAGGATTAATTTCCCTAATACATGAAGAGCTTCTAGAAATTCATAAGAACAAGAACACAACTCTCTTGAAAATCTTAGGAAAAGTGGGCAAAGTTGTGAAAAGACCTATCACACACATGGCCCATAAATACACAAAAAGATGCTCGATCCATTCATACTATGAGCAGTGCAAATTAAAACCACCCTGAAATATCTTTTTTTAACACATAAAATTGGGAAAAATTCTGGCAGTTTGATAGTGGGATGGTAAACAGACACTCTCATACACTACAGATTGGAATAGAAATGAGTACAGTTCCTATGTAGATTAACAATATTTATCACAATTTAAAAATGCATTTTCCCGGGTGCCTGGGTGGCTCAGTTGGTTAAGCGACTGCCTTCGGCTCAGGTCATGGTCCTGGAGTCCCGGGATCGAGTCCCACATCGGGCTCCCTGCTCAGCGAGGCGTCTGCTTCTCCCTCTGACCCTCTTCCCTCTTGTGCTCTCTATCTCTCATTCTCTCTCTCAAAAAAATAAATAAAATCTTTAAAAAAATGCATTTTCCCTTTGACCCAATAATTTTGCTTCTGGGTATTTATTTTATATATGTACCTGCATGTGTACAAAATGAGGCATATACAAGGTTATTTACTGAAATAATTCATGAAATAGGAACAAAATGGAATTTAAACCAAAAAAACTTGCTGAAGTATATTGTGATGCATTTATTCAATGGAATACTACGCAGCTTAAAAAAAAAGAAGGTGAGGAAGCTCTAAAATCCTGATAGGGAAAGAACTCCAGTGTATATTGCTAAATTGAAAAAGCAAGAGATCAAACAGGGATCAACAAGGCTTTTTTGTAAAGGGCCAGACACTAAATATTTTCAGCTTTGCAGGCCATGTAATCTCTTGCATCTGCTCCACTTGCTGACTTGCCATTGTAGCCGGAAAGAAATCAGACGGTATATAACCAAACAGGTGTGGCCAGATTGGGCTGGATTTGGCCTGCTGATTATAGTTTGTCAGACCACTACACTGTACGTAGAGTTTGTTATTTTTGTGTCAATGAGTGTGTGTGTATGTGTGTGTGTAGATAAGAATATGTATTTGTATTTGCTTATATTTGCTTAAAAAACATTGAAAAGATACATATGACAAATGGGGTGTGTATCCATTAAGGGCCAATGAGGAGACAGGAAACCAGGGAAATCTGAACAGAGAAACTTTAAAGAATCATTAGCTAGTGCGGCGCCTGGGTGGCTCAGTCTGTTAAGTGCCCGATTCTTGGTCTCAGCTCAGGTCTTGATCTCAGGGTCGTGAGCTTAAGCCCCTTATTGGGCTCCGTGCTGGACGTGGAACCTACTTTAAAAAGAAAAGAATTATTAGTTAGTAATATAACTAGTATAATATTAACTAGTAGAATGTAAAGAATTATTAGCTGACAAAGGAGATAAGCTCCCAAGAGCAATAGAGAGATCTCTGAAGCAGTGAGTCCAATAGAATGTTGCAACATTGGACGTGTCCTGTGTCTTCACTGTCCAGTGTAGTAGTCATGAGCCACATTGGCTATTAAACACTTGAAATGTAGCTACTGTGACTGAGGAACTGGATTTTTAAGTTTGATTTTACTTTAATTTATATTTAAATTCAAGCAGCCCCATTTGGCTAGTGGCTACCACAGGGGCAGAGGTGTGGGGCATAAGCTGCCAGCTCGAAGGCTGAGAGAGTGTAGTCAAGGAGGAACAAACTTGGAAGAGCCCCTCAGCCCCCCACAGTGAGATGTGCACCGCGTCGGAGAGGGTGTAGCTGTAGCCCATGGGATACTGGTGTGTGTGTGTGTACCACTGGGTTTCCTGCATGCCAAAGCACCTGCTAACACGGAAGCGGCCACACTATAGAAGCCGGAAAGCAAAGCACCAGAACTGGAAAACAAGCCTCTTGCTTTTGCAGTTTCCTTCTGCACCCTCTGCTGATAAGGCAGCACTATGCCATCTGCCAATGGACAAATGTTTACAGGCTCTAGTTCCAGTATCACAAAGCAACAAAAAGTAGAACGAATCTAAGGCGTAGAGGCAAATAAATGAGAACTGGCACGGGGTGGATGGAAACTGGGTAGGACCAGAACTTTGCACTGTGTACCTTTAAATATTATTCTGAGTTTGAATCATATAAACATATTATTTACTCAACAAATTCAAGACAAGAAGCTGAGGGGGCGCCTGCGTGGCTCAGCTGGTTAACCATCCACCTCTTGGTTTCAGCCAAGTCATGATCTTGGGGCCCTGGGATTGAGCCCTGCATCAGGCTCTGCGCTCAGCACAGAGTCTGCTTGTCCCCCTGCCTCGCTCTCAGCTCCTCCCCCTACTTGTGTGTTCTCTTTCTTCAAATAAATAAATAAAATCTTTTTTTTTTAAAGATCAAAAGATGGGGCGCCTGGGTGGCTCAGTTGTTGGGCGTCTGCCTTCCGCTCAGGTCATGATCCCAGAGTCCTGGGATCGAGCCCCACATCGGGCTCCCTGCTCGGCGGGAGGCCTGCTTCTCCCTCTCCCACTCGCCCTGCTTGTGTTTCCTCTCTCACTGTTTCTCTCTCTGTCAAATAAATAAACAAAATCTTTTAAAAAAAGACAAAAAGATGAAAAATATATACCAAGCAGATACAAATCAGAAGGAAACTAGGATACCAACACCCCCATATAGACCAAAAAAGACCACATATATCAATAAAAAGTACAATATACTGAGGAGACATAACAATTACAAACATATAAGCATCTAATAATACAACTTATAAATATGTTAAACTATGGATAGACTTATAAGGCCTACTAGCTGAATTTATAGTGGTGGTTGGAGATGTTAGCACACCCCTCTCAGAAATTGATAAAGTAGGAAAAAAAGCAAGGATATAGAATATTTGAACAATGAAAGTATAAGCTAATGTAGATGAATGCATCCTCAAACCCCAAAACAAATTATTCTCAAAATCACATGAAACAGGCAAACATGGATCACGTGCTAAGCTACAAAAAGAATTATTAATAAATTCCTAAGAATCAGCACCATCCTGGTCAGTTGTCTGATCCAATCCAATAGAAGTGGAAATCATTAACAAACAGGAGAGCCGAAAAAACTCCATATGTCTGAAAATTTCAAATTATACTTCTACATAATGCATGGGGTAAAGATAATATAATAAGGGAGATTAAGAAATACTATTAAAGACAAAAGTATGTAAAAATCAGTGAGATGTTCCTAAAGCATTTCTTGCAGGGAAAATTATAGCTTTGAATGCATTTCTTAGAAAAAAAAGAAAGTGCAAGTAAAATGAAGTTAATCTTAAAGAAGCTAAAAAATAAAAAATAAATAACAGAGTAAATCTCCCCAAAGAAGAAAGGGAGTAGTAGATAATAAGAGGAAGAATAAAGAAAATGGGGGGGGGGGGTGAGACAATTAACAAAACCAAAATTTGCTTTTTGAGGAAAAAAAAAACCCTAAAACTAAGATAGACACACTCTTGGCAAAGACGGAACAAATAAATAAAATGCATAATAAAAATGAATAAATAAGTGTAGCTACAGCAGAAATGGAAATTTTCATTTAATTTTAATGCTATTAAAATAAAACAAAAAATACATAAAAACTATCAAAGAGTTTTGCTGTATCAGGATGCTTTGGGCTGCAAATAATAAAAAAGAAATCGAACTAACCTGATTTTCCCAATAAGAAATTAATTATCTTATAGAACAGGAAGTGCACAGGTAGGATTATTCAGGAACTGGTTAGCTGTACCTTCATCGAGACATCAAAGTCAAGTTTCTTTTCATCCTTCTACTTTTCCATCCTGGCAGCAGACTCAGCCACAGAGCAGCTCCCCTCCTAGACACAAGATAGATTAGTGGCTCTAGGCTTCCCATTTTGTCAGAGAAAAAAATCTTTCCCCCAAGCCCCTCATTCTCTACCATATACAGTTGACCGTTGAACAATGTGGACATTAGGGACACCAGCCCTGTGCAGTCAGATATCTGTGTATACTTTTTCAAAAGATTTATTTATTTATTTATTTGAGAGAGAGAGAGAGAGAGAGAGAGAGAACATGTGAGGTGAGGGAGACAGGCAGAGGGAGGGAGAGAATCTCAAGCAGACTCCCTGCTGAGGGCAGAGCTCGATGCAGGGTTCCACCTGAGATCATGACCTGAGCCCAAATCAAGAGTTGGCCACCTAACCGACTGAGCCCCCCAGAAATCTGTGTATTACTTTGACTCCCCCCAAAATGTAACTATTAATCACTACTGTTGATGGGAAGCCTTACTGATAACATAAATAGTCGATCAACACATATTTTGTACGTTATATGTATTATACAATAAAGTAAGCTACAGAAAAGAAAATATTAGGAAAATTCTAAGGAAGAGAAAATACATTGAGAGTACTGTATTGTGAAAAATCCTCCGGTCAGCGGACCCGTGCAGTTCAGACCTGTGTTGGTCAAGGGTCAACTGTACTGTTCGGCCTCACTGCATCACGTACTCACAGCTAAGCTAATTGCTGACAAGGAACAGAGAACCACTGTGTTTGGCATCGGTCAGATCTGGGTCACCGTCCAAATGGCTGAGGCTGCAGGGGGCTACACTCCCCTGAAGTATGTGACCAAGTGGAGAAAAATGGAGGTATAGGGAGATGACTGCTGTCAACATGTCTGCTATTATTATGAAAAGCTTGATGCCAAAAAATTTGGAAAACCTAAGCAAAATATGTAAGTGCTTGGAAAAATATGAGATGCCCAAACTGGCACAAGAAGAAAAATATTTGTATAAAATATCCATTCACCCATTCATTCAATAAATAATTATTGAGTACTTATTAAGTGCTAGGCACTCTTGAAAAACGTGATTAATAAGCACCACCACTCCCCCTCTCTCACCCCTCCTGACTCTCCCATACCTCCCCTCCCTACCTCCCTCACCCTGCCAGTAAAAAAAGTCACCAGACCAAGATCGTTTTGCAGGTCAGTTCTACCAAGCTTTTAGAGGACAGCTAGTTCCTGTACTATTCAAGTTTTCCCAGAGACGAGGGAAGGGAAAGTCACCCAACCAATTTATAAATCTAGTTAAACCTTGGTATTATAGCAGATATGAGGAAAGATGATTTTAACCTGGTTTTACTTATAATTATAGATGCAAAATTCCCAATTTAAACAACCCCAAGTGGGATTTAGTTTAGAAATGTAAGGATGATTTAGCATCAGATAAATCTATCAAGGTGTTTCAGATTAAACAAACAAATACGATATTTCAATAGATCTAAGAAAAAGATCTATTTGTGATTAAAGTAGCATTCTTAACCTGATAAAATTCTCTATTAAAAACTTACAACACACATCATATTTAATGAAAAGAAAAAGTGGACTTCTAGTTAACATGGAAACCAGAAAAGCATACTTCCTAATACCACTACTGTCCAATGGAGTACTGGGGACTGGCATATGACAGAGATGGCATCACAACTCAGTGAGGAAAGAATGAATTATTTAATAAGTGGTGGTGGGAGAATTGACTCACAATATATATGACTGTCATTAGTATCTGAAACCAGCAAAGCAGGAAAAAAAAAAAAAAGAGGAGATTTCTATATACAAATGTGGAAAGAAAAGCAAGCAATTCACAGAAGAGGAACTCAGAAATCTAAATGGCTAACAAACAGATAAAGAGACGTTTAACCTTATTAATAATCACAGAAATGCAAAATAGAGTGAGAAATAGATATTTCTTTGCATCCAAAGATAAAACATGTGATAATATCAGACTGCCAAAGATGTGGGGAAAATGCAACTTTTATGTACTGCCGGGGGGACTGAAAATTGGTGCATTTTGCATTTTGGAGGTATTTAGTGATAATGACAAAATGCACATCAATTTATACTGCAAATCCTGTCTCATATATAAATCTCAGAGAGATTCTTGCTTAAATACACAAAGGGATATGTTCAAGGATTTTTGTTGCAGCGTTAGTTTATAATAACGGAGTTGGAAATAGCTTAAATGTTCTTCAGTAAGGGATTACTAATGAAATATAATACCTGTAGATGATGGAATATAATGCGACAGTCAAAAGAAGTAGACTAGATACACATTAATCATCATGAATAGATCTCAAAGAAGCAGAATGAGATATATGGCAATACATCACTTATGTACATGAAATATGCATACATAACAATACTATATGTTGTATAAATAGACATATATGCATTTAAAACATAAACGCATTTATAAGTGTAAACAAAATGGACAGAGAACCTGAGAACAGTGCCTATGGGGATAGGGGAATGGACTAGAAGTGGAAGATGAACAGAAAAACTTAAATTGAAAAACAAAATAATAAATAAAAATAAATAATAAGTATGTGCCAATGTGGAGCAAGATGAAAACTCCTTAAGCGTAGATCTGGGCTCAATTCATCTTTTAAGTCGCAAAACACCCAGTTTTAAAAATAATCGGGTGTTCCACAATGTTTCTTGAATGAATGGATGACTATTCCCCAAGCATAAAATCGCTGAGTCTGATGTGCTACAACATGGGATTTGTGTAATGATTCATATGAATATTTTCCTCTTTGGGGCTTGCATCATTTGCCTCCAACTGTTTAATCTCATCAAGCAGCGCACTCACAATTTCAAGTTATTTCTTGTGAGGCCATTATCATTGCTGGGTTTTTTTGTTTTTCATTTGGAATTGTGTTTCGAAAGTATCTCTTTCCCTGCAGGTTTCGAGCCATCTGCCATAAAGGAGGTACTTAAGATTTCAATAACAACAAAAACAGATTAACTAAAGGTTTGCCTTTCATGCTGAGTATGTTTCTTGTTCAACTTTCAGGCAAGGCACTACAAAGAGTCTTTATTTTGTTTCCGCCGATTTGAAAATGAGGCCTAGCTGCTGGATGAAATGCATTTGCTCTCTTTTCAACTTGTTTCCAAGTGTGGCAATCTCTTCCCTCAGCTACTCGCCTGGCTTCACTCATAGGTCTGCTTAAATGTTATTTTTTCCGAGAGGTTTTCACTGTTTATAACAGCATCTCCCTTACTCCCTAGTTTTTTACTCTGCTTTATTTTTCTTCGTGGTACTTATTCTATCATATTATTTGTTTACTCATTTATTATCTGTCCTCACCCCACCCCTAAGAACGTAAGCTCCAGGAGAACAGAGACCTTGTCTCCTTCCTTCAATTGCTCTGCCCCCACACTGGGAAAAGTGCCTGGAACAGAGAAAGAGCTCAGTGTGCATTGATGGCATGAATGAGGAATTTTCTGAAGTTTTGTAAAAACTTCTCCATTATACTCCTGTTTGGTTCAGTGTATTTCTCATAATTAACCCCAAAAACATTTCTCCCTTTTGCTGTTAATCTTTCAGCTCTGTCTTTATTCACCTGAGGTTTATTGAGCTCCCAGGGTGTGCCAGGTCCTGTGCTCAGTGCTGGGGGTTCGGAGACAAATGACACAGACCATGCCTCAAAATTCTTCTTCCTGCCTTCACAATTGACAGTGACCTCACCCTTCTGAAATTGGTAGGCACATATTAAAAGTTTACTCCATGCTAAGCACAGAGTGAATCTCCTTACATCCACAACAATCCTACGAAGTTGCTATTATTAGAGTGTTTCAAAATTTCTTTCCCGGAAGCGTGCAGTTTATGAGCAATAAATAAAACAACAGAATTATCTTGTCAAAGCCAGATGGAGGCTTGCAGAGAGCAGCATCCAGGGCACAACTACGTGGAACAGGTGCAGAGCCCCTACAGAGCTTCCCCGCTCTCCCTCCCACCTGTTCCCCAGGGGCTCCTGATGCTCTTTTCCCATCAAGCACACCTTTGCCTTCAACTTCACAGACTTGTTTAGCAACTGTCTTATCACGCAAGGCTTTTATCCAGAAGGAACACAGACATGCAGGGTCACGAGGGTTTTAAGACATATTTGAAAGTGATGCCAAACCGTTTATATACAGTCGCCTTTTCCGTTCGGCACTCAACACTGCCCCTTCACAAGGAAGGACTTTTGATACACCTTAGTATTTTTTACATCATTTTAGAGACAAGGAAATTGATGGTCAGAGAGGTTAAGAAACTTGAGTAAGTGGCTGATTCAAGATTTATACCCAGGCCTGTCTCCCAGACCCATGTTCTCATCCACTGAGCTGTGCCCACTCCAATGGGACCACGTGCACCCATTGAGGCCTCTACCAGTTTCCTTTTTATATTTGTCTCTGAGGGCAGGGTGGTGAACCCGGGAGACAAGAGATTTGGACCCTAGTCCTGACTGTCTAATTTATTGTGTGACCTTGGGCCGTGTATCTTCCCCTTTCTGACCTTCAGTTGCCTCATCTACGAAGTGAGAAGGGAGGGAAAGATGAGCATTTTTCATATTTTTAAAAATAGCCCTTCTTCAAATGAAATCACACATGGAAATACAATGTGCAGCTACGTAAAACAGGTGAACATAGAGCTTCTCTAGTTGAATCTGGAGCTGGAGGCTTCTGAGCTCCGTCCACGTGCCCCTCCCCTGCCACTGGGGATGGGCATCAGGGAATCTACGAACCTCCAAAATTGTGTGCTGAGTTGTGTGTGTACATGTGCACATTTTTCATCAGTCCAAAGGGGTCCATGATCCCCATTAAAAGGTGCTGGTGGTGATCCCAATCATAGTTGACTTGTACCAGGAACCATGCTAGAGCACTTTATATGCTATAACTCATTTTGTCCTTACAAGGACCTGATGAATAGGTACTAATGGTAGAATGTCCATTTTACAGATGAGAGAACAGAGGAACAGAGTGGTTAAGTCAGTCGCTCAAGGTTGTGCAGCTAATATATGTTTTTCTAAATACCTAGCTTTTTGTAGGGATGATCAGCCTACTCTCTTTTGCTAAGTTTTATATACTTAGAAAACTTTCTACTGTCTCCTATGGGATATTGTTTTTCACTAAGTATGATATTTTGCACTCAAATTGTTGCGCTTTTTACCTAGGCTTTGCTTAGAACACATCCTACAGAGCTCTTGTTTCTCCTGGGCTATCCAGCTTGATCTCTGCCTGAGTGTTCATTCTCCCTCCAGCTCCAGGATGATGCTTTTCAAAATTTGGTCTGGAAACCTCACCTTGGAGTCACCTGGAAAGCTACAGATTGCCTCTGATCTGAACCAGGATCTCTAGTGCATGTGTGCAGTTTTTAACAAAAGAAGGTATATGGAGGTTGGAACGTTCTGGTCATGAAATCCCACCACCTGACTTCCCTCCTCAAGGAAGCCTTTTGTAGAGAGGGTGTGGCTATGAAAGGTAGAGTAGGTGTAACAGGAAGAGAAGCAGGTAATGTTCTCCAGCTCTGCCTCAAGCTTTGTCTTAAGCACAGTATTTGCTATGTTTTTAAGCTTCACAAGAACCAGAGGTGGGTGATATTGCCCCCATTTTAAAGAGGAGGAAACCAAGGCTCAGAGAGGTGATGGAATGTCCCTAAGCAGAGGGGGTGCAATTTGATCTTTCCCTACCATTAAGTCATGAGAATAAATATTCCTATACTATCTTCTGGAAGTTTTATTATTTTGTCTGTCACATTAATATCTATAACCCACTTGGATTTTTGGGGGGAACAGGGGGAATCATAGGAGATAAATATTTTTCTATATAGATGTTCAATTTCCCCCAAGCCATTTATCAAAAAGACCATCATCCACCCCTTTGTCATAAATCTACTCTCCAGACAGGTGAGGGCGTGTTTCTGGCTTCCTTATTCTTCCTTGTTCTATCCTAGATTTCTCTTCGTCTGTCTTTGTGCCCGCACTTCACTCTCTCCGTTTCTAGCGCTTTATAACAACTTTTGATGTACCATAGAGCAAGTGTTTTCACACGTTCTCCAAGATTCCACAGCTTTGCCTGGCTGGGCCCCTACTTCATTCAGGTATCCACTCACATGATCCTCTAAGAGCCCTTCCCCTACCACTCTTAGAGAATGGCCAACCTTTCCATCATTCTCTATCTCTTCCACTTTATTGTTGTTCCTATCACATGTTGAGGTGTAGAATTCTTTTTCTTAATGATTTTTTTAAAAAGATTATTTATTTATTTATCTATCTATCTATTTATTTATTTATTTGAGAGAGAGAGAGAGAGAGAGAGAAAGTGAGTGGGAGCAGAGAGAGACGGACAAGCAGACTCCAAGCCGAGCTTGGAGCCCAATGCGGGGCTCGATCCTGGGACCCCAAGATTATGACCTGAGCCAAAATCAAGAGTCGGATGCTCAACCAACTGAGCCAGCCAGGCGCTCCTGAGTTGTGTATTTCTTGATGAACATGCCCTAGAAGGTAAATGCTATGAGGGCAGGGGCTTTGTTTTGAGGTATTCCTAATGGCATAAAGTGAATGACTCACTGACTAAATGAATGAATGAATGAATGAAGAATGAATGAATAGGAGGGTTTAGGGCAGGAAGATCATATTCTAACTTTAGAATGATGGCTCTAGGTTGTAGAATTGCAAACAGAGCACATGGGCTAAGATTGTAGGCTGTTGGACAGGCTGCTAGGTGGGCTAACACAGTGCCTAGGCTTGAGATGACATGGCTTTGACCAGGGTGGGAGGGAGGGGTGGTGGAGAAAGTGGACGGAGAGGCTTGGGAAGGCAAAAGCTCCAGGACTTTAAGCCCAGGGGACCAGCAGGACAGACAGGAGGCAAAGAGGGTCTCCGTAGCTTGGACTTCACCCACTGGCTGGTTGTGGTGCCATTTATACCTTGTGGCTGTAACCTGCCTACAGCCAGAAGCGAGACCTCAAGCCCATGAGAATGATTCCAGAAGACACTGACTCAACACTCATGCCCCCTTTAAATCCGCCTCCATCTTCTTCTAGGGAGTGGGGGTGGGGGTGGGGGTGGGGAATAACTCCTAGTAGAAGAGGGGAGAGCACCTGCAGTGGAGGGAGCTGCTGGGCATAGACGATGTCAACAGTTTCGGCAATGCAGGCATTTCAGACTTCCCAGCGTTCCCACAACTCGGGCTCCCTTAGGACGCTGGAAGAAATATCATCCAATAACCAGCAAATACCTCTGGCCTCCCAGAGATGCAATGCTGCCAATGACCTTGGTGCTAATGACCTTCAGAGGAAGATCCAAGTGAGCACAAAGCCAGTTGGAGGACACTCTCCAATCCAGGGCTGGAGCCACCCTGACTCCAGAGTGCATGGCTGACCGCCTCACTGGCCTGGTAGCAATTAGAATTCGTCTTCTGCCTTGAGGGCGCCAAGATGAAACAGATGGAGATTTGCTAAAGATCTGCCTTCAGCCAGCACGCCAGCCTTTACACTGGGGACTCTCGGGGTGCAGCGACACCTGGCCTCCATTCCAGGTTCAGTTACCCAGTGGTGGATGAATTCATGTTCACGGTAGCACAAAGCCAAGCCCAAGACAGTCTCTGCGTAAATGCCGTCAATGGGGGTGCTGCTTGGCAGTTTTCTCGAGCAGTGGTTTCTTTACGACATGAGCACCTCTTTGGCTTGGCTGCTTCTTGGCTGCTTCTTGACCATCCCACTGGAGGGGGCTGTCTACTCTGCACAGGTCAGGGGTATTGGGGGGAGCATTTGGTTCACCCAGGTATAACTCTGGTTTCCTTGTCGTGGGCCCTGTGGTAGATGGCATATTTTCTTGTTTGGCCTCTCGGGTTTGGCACACGCTTTTCCTTCAGCCTGGAAGAACTTTTCTGCCCCTTCTGTACCTGGCTGACCATCCTTGTCCCAAAGAGCTTAGGTCAACTATCACTTGCCTCTCTGGCACTCCCACCACCTTGCCAGGTGTCCCTCTTCTGGCTTCCACGGGCCCTGGGCTCTCTGCTGCTGGTGTCAATCACACCACTGTCTCTTGGTAGCTACTTGTTTTTTCATCCTGTGTGCCGAATACGGTGCCCGGCAGGAGCCAGGCCCCCAGTAAATGTTTGTGGAAGGAAAGAAGAAATAAATTTACAGTATTGTACTGGCGAAAAGGAACCAGAAGATTTAAATTCTGTAAATGGCCTCAAACGCAGTAAGATTCCTTTGTACCAACTGACGTGGAAGAAGTCAGGATCGGAAGATCAGGAATGGGGCTTTGGCCTGCCACTGATGGTGATTCTTTTCTCTTTTTCTTTTAAGGCTGACATCACAAACTTCACTTCAGAGACCTGGGAGTGAGACTCTGCTCAGCTACTCATGTGCTGTGTGGCCTTGAGCAAGGCAGTTCCCCGCTCTGGGCTTCGGTGTTGCCTTCGTGAAGTAAGGTGGTTGGACTGCATACACGACGCTAATATATATAACTTGGGGCAGGCACTGTTGTGAGTGCTGCGCATGTATTACCTCATTTAATCTTTACAACAACCCTGCAACATGGGTAGTATTTTCCTCATATTCTCAATGGGGAAACTGAGGCACAAAAAGGTTACATAATCTGCCCAAAGTCTCACAGCTAGTAACAAATGGAGCTGGAGCTTTTATCCAACGACCTGTTTCCAGAGCCCACCTCTTAACCCCAAAGCTGAGCTGCCTCCCAGCTGGATGACTGGTAAGACCCATTCGTGTTTTAGAGTGGGACCTCTATTACTCTCATGTTGAGGATATTTACATTCGCTGCCTTCAGGGTCCAGTTTTAATTGGTCCTTCCATGAGAGAACAGAGGTAGTCAGCCTCTTTTCTTAGTCCCTCGTGCTGGTTAGGGAGGAGGCTGGTTGAGGGTATGGATTCAGGAGGAGGGCAGCCCCCGCCGCTCACCTGCTGCGAACACCAGCAAGTTCCTTCACCTCTTGGAGCCTCGCTTATGATGCCTGCTAAAGTGGAGATGAATTTCAAAATCTTTCTCGGTGACTCTAAGGATGATACAATACAAGTAGGGTTGCCAGATTTAGCAAGTAGAAACACAGCACGCTCAGGTAACTTTGAATTCCAGATGAGCAAGGAATAATTTTTGTAGTATAGGTATGTCCCATGCGATATTTGGGACATACTTATGCTAAGAAATTATTCCCTGTGTATCTGGAATTCAAAGTTAACTGGGTGTCCTGTGTTTTATCTGACAACCTTACATGCAGAGGAAGCACTTAGCAGGGTGCCCGTCCCATCAGAAGGGCTCAATAAACTTTAGAAAGATCTCTGCCTAAACCCCTCACTTTGCATTTCCCAGGGACATACACTGGAGGTCTGGACTGTGGTTAAAATCTGCATTCACCCATGTTCAGGTGCACCTGACTGGTAAAAACTGTGAACCCCTGATTAACCACGTGGCTCGGCTGTCTGTGGATTTGCGTACAGACGTAGGATTTCAGTAGAGGAGGCCTGAAAGGGTCCTTCTGAAACGAGCTGACGTGCTGAGATGCCCCTGGTCGCCAGAGGCAGGGTGGAAACCACAGCCGCCTCCCCAGCAGCCCTGACAGTCTGCGCCTCCTCAGGCTCACTGCCGCTGGCTCTCTAGCCAAGGGCGCCATCTTGTGCCACATCTGGGTGGCCAGCCTGCCACGTGGCTCTGAGCAGAGGCTGGGTCCCAGGGAGAAGCCCAGAGAGGCCTGGATTGTCTCCTCTTGTTCCCTGTCCCAGCAGAGTCTCCCTTCTTAGTTCCTAATGAGCCCGCTTCCTCTCTCCTCATCCATCTCCGCTGTTTCTCTCTCTCTCCATCAACACTCACGTCAACCTGCTGACTGTGCCTGTACTGTACCGTCGAGGTTCTTGGAGAGGCTGCAGGTGCCTGAGAAACAGCTCAGATCAGGAATCCGAAAAGCCCAGATCTGGACCCAGGGAGAGCCACCTGCTAACTTTAGGACCTTGGGAGGATTCACATAACTCCTCTGAAGCCATTTGCTTTGTAAGTTTGTGGTAAAAAAAAAAATCCCTGCCTTAGGGGAGCCTGGGTGGCTCAGTCATTAAGTGTCAGCCTTTGGCTCAGGTCATGATCCCGGGGTCCTGGGATCGAGCCCCACATTGGGCTCCCTGCTCCACAGGAAGCCTGCTTCTCCCTCTCCCACTCCCCCTGCTTGTGTGTCCTCTCTCGCTGTGTCTCCCTCTGTCAAATAAATAAATAAAATCTTAAAAAAAAAAATTCCTGCCTTGCATCTCTCAAAGGACCTTGGTGAGGAAGAATTAGTGATGCATGCAAAAGTGCTCTGAAAATTGTAAAGTGCCTTGACAACGTAAGCGACTTAATAATTATACTTATTTAGCATCTATAATAATAGAGTACGTTATTAGTAACAGTAATGACAGCCACATTTCCTGGGCACCCTGATACCAAGCCCTGAACATCTGCAGACACCTCTGCCTCTTCACCTCTGTCTCTGACTTTCTGACCCAGGATGCGCCCCACCAGCTTCACCCCTCCGAGCTGCATTAGGCACCACCAGCATCAGGGAGGCAGAAGGGCTCACGCAGTAGCAAAGAGCCCTGTGTCTGTCCGTGAGTTACCCACTCCCTGTGCCTCAGTTTTCTCATCTGTATAGTGGGGATGAGCGCAGCCTGCCTTCTTGTGAGGATTATGTGAGATAAGTATGAAACGCCCAGCAATTTTAGCAAACTCTCAATAAATGCTGATGATTGTTTCCTTCAGAAGCTGGCTATTACGCCAACTCCCCCCCCCCCCCGCCTTTAAGGAAGCAGTGCAGAAACACAGAAGTTGCATGAGGTTTGTAGCCAGAGAGAAGTGACTTTGACTATCAGCTCTGTCACCAACATCATCGCTCTGGGGCTCTGGCAGATGTCTTCACCTCCCTGAGCCAGTTTCTCCGCCTTGAAATGGGGACAGAAATAGATTCTATCTCCGTGATGGGGTGAAGATTAAGTGACACCGCTTTGTAAAGTGCTCTGCGTGTTTCTGTCACTGCCTAATTACCAGACAAATGGCAGCTTTTACATTTTTCTTCCTCCTCTGAGTCACATCCCTTCATCTATCTATTAAATTTCTGCTATGGGTCAGATCCCATGCTCGTTGCTGGGTATGCAGAAATAAATAAGGTCCGACTCTTGCCCTCCAGGAATTTATAGTCTTGTGGGGGAATCGTAATAAAAAGAATGGTTTCCATTTATTTTGCACCTACTATGCTGCAGGCACAGTTTGAGGGTTTTATACACGTCCTCTTAGTAAATTAGCACGAAGACCCAGGACTTAAGCCCAAGCCAGGGACACGACCCCAGAGGCCTTAATCTCAACTAGTGCTCTCTCAGGCCTTCCGGGACTGACTGGTCAGGTAAGTGTGCCAAGTGCAGCTGAAGGGGGCCACCACGGAGGTCTGAGAGAGACTGGGGAGTGGGGGGTGGGGGTGGGGGATGGGTGGGCGGAGGGGGGGTGCTCAGCTCCATGAGGGAACACAGTCAGTGGGCTCACAGATGTGGTCTTAGAGGGAGATGCTCTGGATGCCTGTGGCCATGGGCAGAAGCTTGGAGGCATGAGGTAGCAGGGTGCTGTTGGGGGACCAGAGCACAGGGACAGGTCAGAGCCAGAAGGCAGGGGTGGGAGTAGATGATGCTGGGGAGGTAGGTGGAGTAGGGGCTCAGAGCCCGGAGGGCCTCTGCCATCCTGGTTCCGCTGAGCAGTTTGGACTCCACACTGTAGGGGAGTGAGTGGTTTCGGAGTGAGGTGTATGAATGTTCAGAGTGTGCTGTAACCACCACAGCAGACGTGTGGATGGTGGAAGGAGGAAACGGCCATAAATTCGCCGTAACCCAGTCCTGGAACGAGCGTGGGGGCGGAGGAGGGTGGGGAGCGGCAGGTGGGCAAGGGCTAGGTGTGACAGGATTGACCTCCTCTCTTCCTGAGCTGACACAGGTCCGAGAACAGGGGCCGCTCCTCCATGGATGGTGGATGCTGCCACCTACTGGGCCAGGGAATCCAGGAGGAAGAGCAGAATTTGGGGAGAAGGAGGGTGAATTTATTTTGAGCTGCTGATGAATAAGCAGCTCAAAATGCCGCATTCCAGGGACTGCTCTGTGTACTTCATTCCAAACCCAAAAAAACAGCTCTGTACAATCCCATCATCATCCCCACTTCACAGACAAGGAAACTACGGTTCAGAGACATCTGATCACATAGCTCATGAGTGGCAGGGCCGGGATTTAAACCCACATCTGCCTGGCTCCAAACCTGGTGGGAAAGGAAAAACCGAGGAGGGACTTTCAAGGGGCTTCCCTCGTGAAACCTGAGCCTGGTGGTGTCTAACTTTTAAAGCTGGACCCTCAGGATCATTCCAGAAGCCCAGGAAGGTATTGACAACATCTTTGAGCCTGTCCTCTTGGCCCCAGAGAAACCCTCTAGGGTTTCAGCCCTTCTCCAAGACTCAAACTTGGCCAAGCTCACCCTGGGCCAGAGTGGCCCTGCTGAACCACCAGGTGGCTGTGCCTGTGGTGCCGACCCTCCAGGCCCTGAACAGGCCACTTCCTTCAAAGGAGAGACACGGGATACAGGTGCTGGGGATCCATTTGCCACTTTGGGGTTTGGTGAGAGGAAATGGTGTGAGAGAAGGGGAGGGGAGCTGTGCTTGAGCGAGCTTGTGAACCAGCGAATTAAAGACACCTCACAAATAGTAATCACTGTAGCAAGGGTTACCATGTTTGGGGGCTGGTTACTAGCTACCGACCTTTCTTACTTTGCAGCTTATTTGGTCCTCACAGCAATCCTGTGACATAGGTACTATTATTTTTCTCGTTTCAAAGAGGAGGAAGTTGGGGCACAGAGAGGTTATGTAACCTGTGCAAGGTCACACAGACATCAACAGTTTGAGTGTCACTCTTACTCCTTAGCCTGTCCCACTCTACCTG